>NC_133654.1:57946616-58200325 GCF_009905375.1 Apium graveolens | reverse complement strand
CACCGTGTTTTAATGTGTTCACATGGGCCGAAAGACTCGGTCATAGGAACTTGACCACCTACGATATGATCATTTTGTACCTCTCTTCCCTCCTATTCCTAACTACCACTTTTATAAATTAATGAATCGAACCGTTAATTTTTATGGAGTTTTGAATTGCCTCCCTACTTGATCAATCGACTAGAAGTATTTATTTATTGTTGTATTATGCTCATGTGTAATTAATTAATGAGGGTCATTGATGGTCAGTGTAAATTGTAATGAGTTGTGGATAAATTAAATGAAAATATTTGAAAATTATAATTTACTCCTATTGAAAATAATTTAAATAGCTGATGAAGATAAGAAATAAAGTTTTCTTCCATGCATGGGCACCTAAGAACTTTCGATTATCATTTATCAGACTCAATTAACAAAACGATTTAATAATGTTAACTTGAATATGATCAAGAAATTGGGACTCACCTGACGACACTATAGAGTATTCAACCACATCCATAAGGAAGTAAACAAGACGTTTTTTTTCCGATCAATGCATGTAGCTGTAACAAAATCACTATATTAAGGTGATACCGGCACACTCATGATTACTGTCGGCCAACTGCGGGCCGGTTTGGCAGCGTGCTCGGCCTCCAAAGTTAGGCACCAACCTGTACCGTAAAGATACGGGTAGGCCAGACCGGGCAGTACATTACAACTGCGGGCTCGTTTGAAACACGGACGCGTGCCGGTTAACTGCGGGCCGTGCATGCGGTTTCGCTGGTTTTTTTCCCCGGTTCGGGCCAGTCCCGGTCATGGTTCCCGCATATATAACCCTTATTCAGCCCTTTTTTTTTACGGTTACGGATTTTGAACCGACCCGATTCGGGCCGAATTTACAACAATTTTTGATCAAGTCGGTCTCGGTTAAGCGGTTCAAAACCGTCCGTTTAACAAGCTCTACTAATGATTAAGGGTGCGCATGCAATAAAACCAACGTTACAACTAAAATATCATATTAGTGTTAAACACGGTGAGAGTGTGTTTAGGCAAAGACCCTCTTCAAGACCGGAAAACCGAGAAATTTGATGGCTTTGTAAACAATGGTGCAAATGTGCTCACATCTATATTGTAGTTACTAGTTAGGTAATATGAAAAATACTCAAAAGCAAAAGTAGGGTAACATTTCCGAATCGTCAAAAACATTAAAGGTAGAGTTGATAATTTGTATGTGAAATTTGGTATACAAACATACAAAACACCGATATAATAAGTGTTAGATTTGATTTTCCAGTATAGGTACACGACACGAAACAAATGTACAAGAAATAAATAAATAAAATAAAATATATATTATTTATAATATTATATGTTTATAAAATAAATAAAGAACTACATATAATAATAAAATAAAAGTTTCAAGATTATCAATTAATATAAAAATCATAAATTGTAAATTTATACTACATTTGTATTTGTATAGTTGTCATACTAAATAATTTATAATATATTGTGCTTCCAATAAGTTATTTTCACTCGTTTTGTATTATGTATTTATAACTTGTTCGTGCACGTTAAAAGTAGATTTTTCATTTATAGTTCATTCCGAGGTTAGTGTCACCAAAATAATACACAAATATAAATCGCGGATCAGTTTAATTTTAAGATTTTTGACACGAAAACACACAAAACAATTGTACACAACACGATTCATAATTAGAGAGTTTGCAAACATTCGGGTTTTTATGCTAGTTATATTATAAATTGAGTTTTATATCAAAGTGCCCACCGTTCTTGTCAAAACTTATCAAGTGAATACCCGATCTCCACAGGAACTCATTTTAGCTACTATAATTATTATATAAATCACTCTGTTAAATCTTAAAAAATAATTAACCAGAAAAGTTAATGGATTCCAACTCAGCAGCGAGCTACGTGGATTACAAAAAGAACTAGAGCCGAAGATTAAAAAGAAATATAAAAAAGATTGTAGCAAACACATCATTTGTTTGTTAACTTTTCCATTAATTTTTTTTCAAGAGTGATATATATAGTGATTATAATTACTTAAATTAGTTAAATTAGTCCGTGAAGATCGGATAGTCACTTGATAGTTTTTAATGAGAATGGTGGGCAGCTTGATATAGTACCCGTTTTAAATTACAATTTACCTTACTTTGTCAGCTCGAGCTCGTGACGCTTACTAAATAAACTCAATACAAGCTACCTAGGCCTAGCTTAACTGTGCTAAATATTTCCCGCCAAAACCAGCATTCTATAGGAAATCAAACGAACAACAAAGCTTCAAGAACGGGTCCCACAATCCAATCCAACGCACAAAAGTCATCCTCTTGAAATTAGTTGCATCCGCAAACACGTACTCCCTCCGTTCCGTTGATTTTCAACGCGTTTACTATTTACACGTATTTCGAGACTTTATAAAATATAGTTCCGTAATGTTTTTTTCAAATTTTTTTTAATAGAAGTTTAAACATGAAACTTTTATTCAGAAAAAAAATTTAAAAAATATTGTGGAATTATGTTTTAAATGAGTATTGAAAAGCGTGCCGAAAAATAACGTATAAAATTTAATGGGACAGAGAGTACAAAACAAGCAAATATATCCAGACGAAATTACCCTTGTAACGCAAGTCTGAGATAGGACTACATATTAATCGCGGGGTCAATTCCAGTAATTGACGAGGCCACTTCGTTAACGGTCTGATAACGACATTCCGTTTCATTTATGTATGCATGAACAGAGAGAAATATACCTATACCGAGTGCTTACAGGTATAAACCCTTGATAGAAGCATGCTTCTGTACATATCTTCCCTCGCCTTCTCTCTCTAACTCTCTCTCTCTCTCCCTCCCTCCCTCCCTCCCTCTACAAGTTAGGTTTAAGAACAGAGCGTCACCGACTTCAGGTAATTCGATCTTTACACAATTCTGCTATGATTAAGCAATATGATGATTCGTGTTAATTTTATTGAACTTGTTTCTTTACGATTTAACTACCGAATTGATCGATATATTAAAGCTCTATTTGTATCTCATGTCTGTTCTTTGCATTCACTGCTGCGTAGAATATTCGTTCTCTCGTAACTTGATATTCTAATCGAACTTCATTTCTCCATCAATTCGTGTATAAACGAACAAATTTCACACTACACACAGTTGAGTTTGATTTTTGTTTGTATTACTGTATTTGACGTTTCCTGCAAGTGACTGCTTGATCGTTACTTTTTTATCCTCGATAATTTGATTAGTGAACTGTAGTCTGTATAGAGTATTTACACGCCTCAATTGCTTGAATTTTGTTCTTGTTGCGGAGATTTGGTGAACAATGTATGATCTTTTCACTTTGATTTTTTCTGATACATATAGAGTACGAGTGCTTAAGTTTTGTTCTAGTTGCAGTAATTGCATAGTTCTCTGATTAAGCAGTGTGATGAAATTTTGTCGTCTGATTGAGCTTGTTTTCTTATGATTTGAGCTAAGAATTGGTCAATTTCATTTCGAAGTTCTATTTTGTTCCTCATATCTGTTCAGTTGTTTTTTCTCCTGAGTAGATTATCTGCTCTTTTCAAACCTGATATTTAAGTATTATGTCTGATTTGAACTTAATTTATTCATCAAACTATGATATAACAAACAAATGTCACCAATAACCACACATTTGAATGTAATTATTGTTTGATTTGGACTTAGTTTATCAGTAAGGAAAGGGCAGTATTGACATTTGGAACATCTTAATTTATCATCTTGTACATTATCGATGTTTGTGTTTTGAAGGATGGTTCGTGGCCCGCGTCGCGCCAAAAAGGTCAATGGATATGATCTTGGCGTTCTCTACGTGCCATCTCATCGGCACAAAGACCTTCCACTCAAGCCTGAGATGGCGCAACAACAGAAGTTCACCATGATTCACAATTACAAACCAGCAATTGTGAAAACCATTGTCAAAGAGCGGGGAGGCGTAAATATGTCTATGGATAAATCTGATTGCATGACTACTCCTCAGAAGCGTTGTCCACATCCAGTTGTAAGTATACTCCTTCAAATTTGATGATTATTAGTTTGATAGAGTAAAACTTTTAATTGATGATTATGTTACCGTGTCTAAAAATGACTACATAATGCTACACAAATGTTTATCTGATTCTCTTTGTTAATGGTGTAATTACGCTCAAGAGCCTTGTAATCGAGGAATGGTAGGATACGAGGCTTCCTGGTCTTTCATAGCTGAAAGGATAACCCTCATACATGTGTGTGTGGTATATACTAGATGATTGAGTTATTGTATCGATGAGATAATCTTTGCCTTTGGTTAAGAGGAGTCTTGGTAGATTAGTTTATTAGCTTTTATTTCTGTTCCCTCTTTTCAGTGTTAAACACCTCCCCAACCTAAAGGACAAAATTTCTTTAAAATGTTAACGCGATAAGTTCAACATATTTTCAAAGTTTTGCTTAAGGCTGTCTTAAGTTCTTTTATAAGATCATTGATTGGTTGCAGTGAGAAAAGAAGTGGCCAAACTATGCAGTGAACTAAGACCCCATGCACTTGCATTAGTTAGTTCCTTTGGTGTACTTGCTGCTTAAGCCCTTTGGCATTTAATTGGATTGAAGCAAATGTTTGGTCTTCAGCTGAAAACTAGCCTCAATTCACCCCAATTTATATAGAAAAATAAAGAAATGTGCACCTTGTAATGTTCTGGTTCCAATGTACCCAAGTTGTGTCTAAGTTTGGACATCATCTAGAATAAATATACGGGAGTCCAGGGTGATACTTAAAAAATGCACCGTTGTGCTTGTATTCGATGTTGTGAACATGTGATATGTACTTATATGCGTTATTCTTGTAAAACTTCAGTTATAGTTTTTTCTTGCTCGGAAATGAAACCACACTGTTTTTGTTGATGTTCTTTCTTCTGTAGTAGTGTTCTGGGCATTGCACAACAATTACTGATAAATATATATTACCCCATATCATTGTAGCTCAATCTCTAAAAGGTTAGTGGGCAATGAGTACACAGAAGAATTGATGTGATAAGTAGAGACATTTGAAAGATGTAGGCACCATGAAGTAACCGGGATATATAGACATTGAAAATTCATTTACATAGGTTATTTATTACTAAATATATTAAATGATAAAATATGTCAAAATATCCGGATGATGACTACATGATGCTACAAAGATGTATATACATGATTCTCCATGTTGACATAGTTACACGTAGGAGAAGGACAAGTATGTATAACTGATCTTTTGATTCTTTGTTTTGTTGACGCAATTACACTTACAGAAGGTCAGGGGGTGTTGTAATGGAACCTCCTGTTATTGAAAGGATCAATATAAACAATGAATTTATATGTTAATATGTAATATTGTGGAAACATCTGGAGGAAATCTTTTTTGCAGCTTCCTCAAGCTTTACGTGAGCGCATGCAGGAGCATTGGGCCAGTGTCCTTGTTAGGAATCCATTCAGTCATTTCTGGGGACACAGTATCAAAAGCATGGACAACACCATAAGTATCGCGATGATGTGGAATACCATGAACAGGGGTACAAGCATGGAAAGCAAGTACATGACAGGGGCAAATATGACCTTATGAGGATAATGAGGAAAAGGGATACAGCCTGGTTATAAGTATTCCTGCAGAGGTTTTGTGAAAGCTTTGGAGGAGGAGCTTGGACATCCCATTTTGGTGACATTCAAATATGCTGGAAAGATGAAGTATTTGGATGAAATCAGTACTCTTTATTATAAGAGAGGAAGGAAAATTGTATTTCTTTCTGTAGTACAACTATAAGGATTTATACAAATGTATAATATCAGTTACATATCAATCATAGCCAGCAATTCTAGCCTAGTTAATAATCTGTATATTTGAATTAAAACTATAATCATAACTGTACATGTAATATTGACTAATCCCTTCATTGTAGCTGTATTAAGGATGTGCAGCCATGATTTTAGCCATTACTTGAATTATGTGTGGAATTATCTTTACATGCCCCCGCAAGATGGACGATCTTTCAATGAGGCCAATCTTGGACAATAATGTTTGAAATCTTACACGCGCAAGAGGCTTCGTTAAAGCATCAGCTAATTGATAATACCAGAGATGTAAGAAACACGAATAACACCACTTTGAACATGTTCATGAACAAATGATAGTCTAGACCCAGGTGCTATCATCTTGAGTGAAATTCGGATTGGCAGCAACATATGTTGGGAGATTGCTCCCATATTGTCACAATAGAAGGCAGGTGGACTATTTGGTGGATTGTCCAAGTTCTGTGAGAAGATTCAGGACCCATAAAATTTCAGCAGTTGTGCTAGCAACGCACGATACTCTGCTTCAGTGGTAACGTGCTAATATTTTTTGTTTTCGAGAGCTCCATGAAATGGGATTCCGACCAAGGTATACAATATAGCCAGTATTAGATATATAATCATCTTTGTCGCCGGCCCAGTCAGCATCCGAAAAGGCATGTAAACAAGTAGGAGAGTTTGCGGTGGAGAAGGAGGACCATGATGAAGAGTGCCTGCAAGATATCTCAGTAATCTTTTTAGAGCACAAAATGATGATCAGTGGGCTTGTGCATGTATTGAGACAACCTGTTCACAGTAAAAGCAACATCAGGACGAGTTAGTGATAAATATTGTAAGCTGCCAACAATCGCCCGGAATTCAGTTGGATTTGGAAATTGATGTGCCCGAGTCAAGTGATAGAGGTGGATGAGAAATCATAAGTGTTGGAGTAGGCTTAGCACTGGACATATTTGTTTTCGAAAGTATGTTCTTGAATATATTTTGTTGGCTGAGAAATAAACCTTGCGAGTGTGGTACTACTTCAACACCGAGAAAATAAGAAAGAACACCAAGATCTTTTAAATGAGAAACGATAAGAGAGTTGAGATATTATAGAATTAGGAGGGAAACTATTAGAACCTCTGAGAATTATATCATCAACATACACTAAAACATAGAATATGTCTTGACCACGACGCAGAATAATAAAGAGGAGTCTGAGATAGAGTTGCGAAAACCAAGGCTTAAAAGATAGGTTTTTAGCTCATTGTACCAGGCTCATGGGTGATGATATTTAAAAATTGTGCAGACCAACTTGCCTCTCTTGGTCGTCCCTTGGAGTCTGATGATATTGTGGATAGAATTCTTGAACAGCTAAATGATCCAGATTACGAAAATGTTGTCAATGTTGTTTATAGCCGTGATACTCCCATCTCATTTGATGAATTACATGAAAAACTCATTAATCGAGAACTCTCTATCAAACATAAAGTTTCCTCGATAAATCCTTTTCCTGCTACTGTCAACTATGCTGCCAAGAACACTTTCAAGAATAATCGTCCAAACCATTCTGCTCATAATTCCAATGGCATTCTCCCTACTCCTACACAATCTTCACTATCTCCGATTCGTGCTTCTCGTCCCTACAACGGACGTTGTCAATGGTGTCGTGCTCAAGGACATTATGTTACTCATTGTCCCATTTTTCGACAACAATTTCCTAATGCAATCCCACCTACAAATCAGTTTAATGCATCACCTATACAACCACCACCACAAAATCGATTCGCATTCAAGTCATATCAGCCCTCCAATCACCCTCGAGCATATGCTGCAACATCTTCAAACAATTCTCAAAATGGTTGGTTACTTGATAGCGGGGCGACGCACCATGTGATAAATGATCTTGACAATCTTGCTCTTCACTCTCCCTATGATGGTACTGAAGAACTCATCATCGGAGATGGTTCATGCTTAGCCATAGCCAATACTGGTTCTACATCTTTTTTAACTCCCTCTTCTAATTTTCATCTTAAACATATTCTTCATGTTCCCTCTGTATCTCGTAACATAATCTCTATATCTAAATTTTGTCGTGATAATAACTTATCAATTACTTTTTCACCTAATTCTTTTCATGTGAAGGATCTTCGGACAGGAGTATCGCTTCTCCGCGGACCAACTAAATCTGGCATCTATGAATGGTATCCATCCTCACCTGCCATTCACACTTCCACTAGCTCTCTCTCCACCAATAATTGGCATCATCGTTTAGGCCATCCATCGCATGCTATTTTACAGTTCATCAGTTCAAATTTCAATCTCTCCATTCCTAAATGTACTGGTTTTCATTGAAATTCTTGTGATTATAATAAAAGTCATAAGATGCCATTTTATCAAAACTCTATTTCCTCTAATGGCCCTCGTGATGTTATTTATACTGATGTTTGGACCTCACCCACTCTCTCATATGATGGCTACAAGTACTATATTCTTTTTGTTGATCACTTTACCAAATATATGTGGTACTATCCCCTCAAAAAAAATCTGAAGCTAAGGAAATTTTCATTCAATTTAAATTAAAAGTGGAAATTTTTTTTCAAAAGTCAATTATTACCATTTTCAGTGACAACGGGGGTGAATATAAAGGTCTTGATCCTCTTTTTGATGCTTCTGGTATTACTCATCTTACTTCGCCTCCACACACCCCTGAACACAATGGTTATTCTGAAAGACGTCATCGTCATATTGTCGAGACGGGACTCTCACTTTTATCTCATGCTTCCATGCCTCGAAAATATTGGACACTAGCCTTTAATACTGCAGTGTACCTTATAAATAGAATGCCTACTTCTACTCTCCACTACACATATCCATTTCATAAAATTTATGGTCATCCACCAAATTATCAAAAACTACGAAGTTTTGGGTGTCTTTGTTATCCATGGTTGCGTCCATATACTTCTAATAAACTTGATCCACGATCTATTTCATGTGTATTTGTTGGGTACTCAATTACCCAAAGTGCTTATTTTTGTTTAAATCCAAACACAAATAAAATATATGTGTCTCGCCATGTTATGTTTGTGGAACAGAAATTTCCATTTGCCTCATTAAACATATCTTACTCTTCACCCACTAAAGAAAATATTGATCACTGGTGCGCAATCTCACTTCCCTTATTACCCCAAACACTCACAAACACTTCTTCTCATAATGAATCCACTAATGTTGATGACGATACACCTTTGACATCACCTTCACCATCTTCATCCCTTTCGCCTCACTCAACTTCATCTTATACTAATTCTACTCAAAACTACTCCACCCCCACCCCCTCCTCCATGTTGCGAAGGCGTTCCTTAATCTGTTTGAGATGTCCTTTAGACGGGTTATCATAAGTTTTTGCAAGAGTTTGCCATGCCTCATGGGTGGTATGACATTGAGAGATGAGAGGGACAAGAGATGGTGATAAAGTTCCAACAAGAGCTCCAAGAATAAGTTTGTCTTGACGAAACCATGTTGTATAAGCAGGGTTTGGGGATGAGATTTGGTCATTGGTGACTGTTTTGGGAGGTGCAGGAAAAGAGCCATCGATGAATTTGTATAAATCATATCCAAGAAGTGTTGCCTCTAGTTGAGTTTTCCATGAGATATAGTTAGTGGATGTGAGTTTGATTATGTGATGAAGAGAAATGAGGATGAAGGGTTTTGTAGGATCATAATTGTTGGGAATAGTGGATTGGGAATCGGCAGAAGCCATTGATAGTATAGAAGAGAGGAAGCAGATGAAAAAAAAATGGATCTAAGCTCTGATACCATATAAGAGAGGAAGGAAAATTGTATTTCTTTCTGTAGTACAACTATAAGGATTTATACAAATGTATAATATCAGTTACATATCAATCATAGAAGCAATTCTAGCCTAGTTAATAATCTGTATATTTGAATTAAAACTATAATGATAACTGTACATGTAATATTTGACTAATCCCTTCATTGTAGCTGTATTAAGGATGTGCAGCCATGATTTTAGCCATTACTTGAATTATGTGTGGAATTATCTTTAACAATTATCACCTTAAACTCCAAAAGAAATAGGGCTACCAGAGATCAGACTTATGATGACGAGAAGCTATTTTCATCTGGAGGATTTTTCTAGGGTTCTCAAAGGTACAAGACTAATTGAAGCTAGCAAGAAACTGAAGTCATTGAGGGTTGGGTTCTGGAGCTGTAAAGTAAAATATTAACATCTTAGCAGTTGTTTAAGAAAGAAAACAAAACTTTCTGTAGTAATTGTGTATTAAGATGGTAAGATAGTTATGTTTGCCCACTTTTTGCAATTGGGTATTAAGAGATCTATGTTGGCTGGGTATTAGGATAATGAGAATTGAGAAACTTATGTTGTCCCACTTCTGGTTATTGGGTATTGGGGTATATGTTGGCATGTTCTGACTTCGACCTTAGAAGTATGCAATGGTTATTCTGGTACAAATATGAGTAATAAACTAAGTTTACTATAAAAAAATTATGTTATTGCTGCGTTGTTAACTGATGACTTGATGTGTATTGAAAAAATGTCACAATTTCCAGGAAATGTTAGTAAATATTCACAAAGTTAGTTGATAAAAATATTACTTTTTTTAGAGGAAAAATATAATACTCACAAAGAACAAAGTAGTGTCACACACCAGCAATTTTTTACAATAAGAAAATATTTTTTATTAGTATTACTCTCTGTCTAAAGGAATGATACCAATACATTTTTTCCCTGCATGAATATAAATTTGGGAGGGAGAGATCTTTTATTTCTTTTGTTTGAGTTAATACAGCTTTGTAAAAGTTTGATCCTTCATATAAATCTAAATTACCATATCAAAAAAACGTGATAAAAAATTAAATAAAAAAATATTTTACGTAGTCCGTAGTCCATATTCGCAGAACAATAACCATTTTACTACCGGGTCTATCTTGTCTATTCATCAAAGAAGATTGATTGATTAACATATCACTGTAATGGCCAAAAGGCCGAGAATAAGACTACATGTTGAAAACTGAGGTGTTGTGTGAAATAATACTGATAAAATAAGTGCGGTTGCAGAAATCAGATATATGTTTGGTAATATTTTTAATATTTGTATGTTTTAAGGTTTAATATAAAAAAAATAATGTTTTTGTAGAGGTTTGATAATGAAATCAGTAACTGCTTCCCGTAAAATCTTTTTTCAAAAGTATAAAAAACATGCTTCTTCTAAAAGCAGCCTTTAGACCAAAAACTGCTGTCCGGAAAAACTGATTTTAAATTTACCAAACAGTTTTTCATCTGCTTTTCAGAAAAAAACTGTTTTTGCTGCCTGAAACAACAATGTCAAACGGAGTCTATGACTCCTATAAAATATTCGTTTGGTCAGCTTGTTTTTTGGTTGCTAGAAATCAACTTATAAAATTTACTCCCTCCGTCCCATCAAATTATTAACATTTCAAACAGAGGTCTCGGCACACATTTTAAGGTGTATATAAAGTATAGCTCCATAACTTATTTTTTTTAAAAAAAATCTTTTAAATAAAAGTTTAATGTTTAAATTTTTATTCGAAAGAAAAAAAAATATGGAACTATACTTTATATACATCTTAAAATGCGTGTCGAAATCTCTATTTGAAATGTTGACAACTTGCTGGGACGAAGGGAATACTAGTAAAACATACTTTTATTTGCTTATTTTAACTTACGATACACATTCAACGATCAAATCTTCTTATACAGTGGAACCTCTAAAGTCTCTAGGCAGAGGGTTATCATATTAGATAAGTTTATTTAGGGGTCATTTGTTAAATTTGAATCATTTTTTCTGGACGATTAAAATTCTGAACGATTGATAATCTGAATGCTGGATTTTTAATCCTGTTTGATAAATAAATATCAAAATTTCTGAACGATAATATTTGTTGATCATATCCTTACGTATATGTAAAAATTAATTTGTATTTTAATCATAATAATCAAATAACAATTTACACGTATTTTGAAAATTTAATAATAAAACATACATATATTTTGAATAAATATTATCCATTTAAAGAGTAAACAATATTTTCAGTCGTAAACATGAAAAAATATATAATTGTAAGTTTAATTTTAAAATTATTAAACAATTTTAGACAAATGTATTCATATAAAATCCACATAATTATTTGAATATAAACATATTTAAAAAACTAAAAATATAAGTATAAATGTTAAATAAAATTAATATATGGCATGGAATTTTAATTTTATACTTTTTTTAAGAAAATCACGTATGTATTATAAATAAATATATTATATTTTTGCATTATGGTCTAGTGGCTTGATATCACTTGATAAAACTGTTAGATATATTTGATAATGTCATGACTAATATAATTTATGTTTAGATTTCAGATCTTACTTAACAGGACAAGTCAGTACTTAACCATTAATCAGTACTTATACTCGAAGTCAGGACTTAAGGATATCAGTACTTATATTATCAGGAGATAATCATCAGAAGTTAGATATCAGAACTTAAGTGCTGAAGGACGTTCAGATAAGGATAGTAGCTGATTAAAGGAAAGAAGATCGAGATAAACATAAGAAGAGATATGCATGAAGAAGGAGTTCCGTGAAGAATGGAATACTTGGAAGAAAAGATATCTGATTGATATATTTTAGGAAGCAAAATTATATTCCATATCAATTAGCGATTATCTTGTAACTGTGTAGTATATAAACACAGACATAGGGTTTACACTATAAGTGTTATCATATTCGAGAAGATTATTTATTGTAACCCTAGCAGCTCTCGTGATATCTGTTCATCACTGAGAGGTAACAGTTCCATACTGTAACAGAGTTTATTGTTTCAATAAAGTTTGTTTTCTGTTACTTAATATATTAAAGTTCGATTTGATTGTATTATACACTATATTCACCCCCCTCTACAGTGTGTGTGACCTAACAAGTGGTATCAGAGCTAATCTGTTAACACACATACAGTTAAAGATCCAAACACAATCATATCTGACACAGAAACTCCAACTAAGCCTACCAAAACTGAAGAACCTCCAAAGACACAAATTCAAAGTCAGTATGAGACTATCAGAGTTCCCATACTGAGACCATCTGAATATCCCATATGGAAGGTAAGGATGACCATGTTCCTGGAAGCAACAGATCCAGAATACCTTGATAGAATCAAGGAAGGGCCTCACAAACCAACCAAGCTCGCTGTTGCAGTTGCAGGTGAAGCAGCAAAGACCGTACCAAAGGAGAAGAGTGATTATACTGCTGAAGATATATCATCAATTGCTAAGGATGCTAAGGTACGACACTTACTGCATAGTGCCATTGATAATGTAATGTCAAACAGGGTAATCAACTGCAAGATTGCTAAGGAGATATGGGATGCTCTGGAAACAAGGTGTCAGGGAACTGACACAATTAAGAAGAACAGGAAGACAATACTCACTCAAGAGTATGAACATTTTGACTCCAAGACTAATGAGTCATTGAATGATTTATATGATAGATTTGTCAAACTTTTGAATGATTTGTCATTGGTTGATAAAGAGTATGATCTTGAAGATTCAAACCTTAAATTCCTGTTAGCTCTTCCTGAATGCTGGGATTTGAAGGCAACGACAATAAGAGACAACTACAATCTTGATGAAACAACTCTTGATGAAATCTATGGAATGCTCAAGACTCATGAACTTGAGATGGAACAAAGAAACAAGAGGAAAGGAGGAAAGTCAAGGACAGTTGCTCTTAAGGCTGAAGAAGAATCCCCCAAAGCAGCTTCCTCAAGGAAAGACAAGGGTAAAGCTCTTTTCATAAAGTCTGAAACTGAGTCATCAAGTTCTGAAAGTGATGATGACTCAGATTCTGAAAGCTTGCCTGAGACTGATGCTGATGAGGAGATGATGAAGCTGTGTGCTCTTATGGTGAAAGGAATCACAAAGATTGCATACAGGAAGTTCAGGAAGGGAAAGAAGTTTTCCAGGAAAGGCATAAGTTCTGATAAGAAGAATTTCAGAAGATCTGAAGGCAGATGAGGAAAGTCTGACAGAGGAGATTATACCAATGTTAAATGCTATAACTGTGGTGAGAAAGGCCACATATCTCCTGATTGCAAGAAGGCAAAGGGTGACAAAGGCAAGGCTCTTGTCACAAAGCAGAAAAGCTGGACAGACACCTCAGACTCTGAAAGTGAGGAGAACTATGCATTGATGGCAAATGCTGATAAAGAAAGTGCTGAGAGCAGTTCTGAAGCTGCTGAAACAAAGGTACCTCAGACTACTTATGCTTTTCATATTGATGATATTAATGAGTTGAGAAGATATCTTAAAATCATGTTTGTTAGTTATAGAGATCAAACTTTAACATGTGAAAGATTAACTTCTGAAAATCTTGCTTTTAAGAAAAGAAATGATTTCTTAGAAAAAGAGTTAGTCATGTTCCATCAAACTCAGAAGGATAGAGATGATGCTTTTTATGTTAGGGATGAAGTGTTAAAAATGAATGAATCTCTAAAAACTGAGTTAGAAAAGGAAAGAGAGATTATCAGGACTTGGACTAACTCTGGCAAAACAACTCAAAATTTGCTAAGTAGTGGAAACTGGAAAGAGGGCTTAGGTTATGGAGAAGATAAGAATGATAAAGGAACTGAAGAAATTAAGTCTGTTGTTAAGCAAAAGCCAAAGTTAAAACCTGTTAAGTTTGTAACTGTAAAGTCTGAAAATGAGAAATTAGAAGTTAAAGAGGAATTAACTTCTGACAAACTAAAACAGGAAAAGACAACTGAAGTGAACATAGGCTTAATGACAAAGAAGCAGCTTAAGCATAAGCTGAAAGATGTTAAGAATGCAAACAAGGTAAAATCACCGAGGAAAAATAGGAATGGAAAGGAAGGTGTGAATAAAAGCAATGATTATAAACCTGTTCCTGATGCTCCTAGGAAAACATATCATAACTGTGGAAGTTCTAACCATCTGGCTTCTTTTTGCAGGAAGAATAAAAATATTAACTCCTTACCTTCCAAATCAGGAGTTAAGAGTCAGTCTAAGATACAAACCACAAAATCCTTGTTTTCATTGTGGTAGTTTATGGCATTCCATTTATACTTGTAAGGAATATCATAGTTTGTACTATGATTATTATCAAATAAAACCTTCTTTGAAAAAAGTTTCCATTGTTCCTTCTAGTGTAAATTCTGATTCAAAGTCTGATAGTGTAAGTTCTGATAAGAAAAATGTTAACATAAACTCTGATGTTAAATCCGCTGCAAATGTTAACAAACTTAATAAGGCCAAAGGATCCAAGCAAGTCTAGGTCCTTAAAACTAATAATTATTGGTCTTTGTGATTGTAGGGCAACAGGAAAAATATTCTAGTTCTGGACAGTGGATGTTCAGGACATATGACTGGAAATAAGGCCTTGCTATCAGACTTTGTGGAGAAAGCTGGCCCAAGTATTTCCTATGGAGATGGCAACATTGGAAAAACATTGGGATATGGCAATATCAATCTTGGAAATGTCATAATTAAAGAAGTAGCTCTGGTCTCAGGACTTAAACACAATCTGCTGAGTATAAGTCAAATCTGTGACAGAGGTTATCATGTTGATTTCTTTGAAGAACACTGTGAAATTGTGAGTAAATCGAAAGGCAAAGTTGTTCTGAAAGGATACAGGCGTGGTAACATTTATGAAGCTAAGCTTTCAACAAGTACTGATGGTTCTGCAATCTGTCTGATGAGTAGAGCATTAATTGAAGAAAGCTGGAATTGGCACAAGAAACTCTCTCATTTAAATTTCAACAATATAAATGAACTGGTCAAGAAAGATCTTGTGAGAGGATTGCCAAAGTCAGTATTTGCTCCTGATGGTCTTTGTGATTCTTGTCAGAAGGCCAAACAAAGAAAATCTTCATTCAAGAGCAAAACTGAATCATCAATTCTTGAGCTTTATCATCTACTACATGTTGATCTATTTGGTCCAGTGAATGTCATGTCTATTGCAAAGAAGAAGTATGCGTTGGTCATAGTGGATGAGTTCACCAGATACACATGGGTGTATTTCTTGCACACAAAAAGTGAAACTGCATCTATCTTGATTGAACATGTCAAACATCTGGATAAATTGGTCAAAGATTTTGTGAAAATCTTAAGGAGTGATAATAGCACCGAGTTCAAGAATTTGATGATGGAAGAGTTCTACAAAAACCATGGAATAAAGCAGGAATTTTCTGCTCCTGGAACTCCACAGCAAAATGGAGTTGTTGAAAGGAAAAATAGAACTCTCATTGAAGCTGCACGTACAATGCTTGAAGAAGCAAAGCTTCCAACCTATTTCTGGGCTGAAGCTGTGCAGACTGCTTGTTTTACTCAAAATGCAACAATTATTAACAAGCATGGAAAAACACCATATGAGATGGTGAAGAAAAAGAAGCCAAATCTGAAGTACTTTCATGTATTTGGATGCAAGTGTTTTGTTCTCAAGACTCATCCTGAACAGCTATCCAAGTTTGATCTAAAAGCTGATGAAGGAATCTTTGTTGGATATCCACTTTCCACAAAAGCCTTCAGAGTCTATAATTTGAGAACAAAAGTGGTAATGGTTACTATCAATGTCTCTTTTGATGATAAGAAGATTACTGGTCTTGAAGATTTCATTGACCATGATCAGCTGAGATTTGAAAATGAAGACTCAAATTCTGATACTGAAAATCCTGACAGTCTAAGTCCTGATACTATAAACTCTGATGGATTAGACTCTGATGTTATTGAAACTGTAGTGACTACGTCAAAGGAAGATGCAACTATGCAGGGGGAGCATACTCAAGATCCTACCACATCTCAAGAAACATCAGAACATACATCTGGCTCTTCAAGTTCTGATTCGTCAAGTTCTGATAAGCCAGATTCTGATAGTGCTGAAAATCTAAATTCTGAAGAATCCAACTCAGAGAGCATAGTTTCAGGGGGAGCATCAGAAAATGAAGATGAAGACAGCATGGATCATGGGGGAGCATCCAGTTATAGAGAAAACCTTCCATCTGCAAGGAAGTGGACAAAGTCACATACACCTGATTTGATAATTGGAAATCCTGATGCAAGTGTCAGAACTAGAACAGGTACTTCAAATGAATGTCTTTATAATTCTTTTCTTTCTCAGACTGAGCCAAAGAAAGTGGAAGAAGCTCTTCAAGATGTTGATTGGGTGCAAGCAATGCAGGAAGAGTTAAATAAATTTGAAAGAAACAAAGTCTGGACCCTAGTGCCAAGACCAAAGAATAGATCTGTTGTTGGTACAAAGTGGGTGTTCAGAAATAAAACTGACAGTGATGGCATAATTACAAGGAATAAGGCAAGGCTGGTTGCAAAAGGATATTCTCAACAGGAGGGAATTGATTATGATGAAACATTTGCACCAGTTGCTAGTTTAGAAGCCATAAGGATATTTTTGGCTTATGCTGCTCACAAAAAGTTTACTGTCTTTCAAATGGATGTGAAAAGTGCTTTTCTCAATGGAGAATTGGAGGAGGAAGTATATGTTGAACAACCTCCAGGCTTTGTAGATTCCAAACATCCAGATTATGTCTACAGGCTTGATAAAACACTTTATGGACTTAAGCAAGTTCCTAGAGCATGGTATGAGACTTTAGCTCAGTTTCTTCTGGAAAGTGGATTCAACAGAGGAACAATAGACAAAACACTGTTCTACCTCAACCACGGAAATGACTTACTTCTCGTCCAGATTTATGTTGATGATATCATTTTTGGGTCTACAAATGACAGACTTTGCAAGAAGTTTGCCAAACTGATGCAGTCTAGATATCAGATGAGTATGATGGGGGAACTTAGCTATTTTCTGGGCCTTCAAGTCAAGCAAAATGAAGAAGACACTTTTATTTGTCAAACTAAGTACACCAGAAACTTGCTAAAGAAATTCGGAATGCAAGATTGTTCAAGTGCATCCACTCTCATGGCCACTGCAACAAAACTGGATAAGGATACTGGTAAATCAGTAGATATTACTGATTACAGAGGTATGATTGGCTCTCTACTCTATCTAACTGCTAGTAGACCTGATATCATATATGCTACCTGTCTTTGTGCAAGATTTCAAGCAGATTCAAGAGAACCTCACTTAACAGTTGTGAAAAGAATCTTTAAGTATCTTAAAGGAACAGCTGATCTGGGATTGTGGTATCCTAGAGAATCAGATTTTAAACTAATAGGTTACTCAGATGCAGATTTTGCCAGGTTGCAAAATTGACAGGAAAAGCACAAGTGGAAGCTGCCAATTCCTTGGAGGCAGATTGGTTTCTTGGTTCAGCAAGAAACGAAAGTCAATTTCCACATCAACTGCAGAAGCAGAGTATATTGTTGCAGGAAGCTGTTGTGCATAGATTCTTTGGATGAAGAATCAGTTACTGGATTATGGGTTAACATATTTCAAAATCCCTATTTACTGTGATAATCAAAGTGCTATTGCTATGACAGGTAATCCAGTTCAACACTCTATGACAAAGCACATCAACATCAGGTACCACTTCATAAGGGAACATGTGGATGAAGGTACAGTGGAATTGCACTTTGTTCCAACAGATCAACAACTAGCAGATATCTTCACAAAACCACTGTGTGAAGCCATTTTTACAAGATTGGTAAATGAACTTGGAATAATTTCAGGTTCTTTCTCTAAATCTGCTTAGTCTTGTTCTGTATTATCAGACTTTATAATCAGTATTTACAGAATTTAATCTCTTTGTATATTCTGTGATTAATTGATAAATGTTTTGAAGTACTGACTGTTGTCTGATATATGTTTCTAAACTCTGATAAGTGATATGTCTGTCTAAGTAACCATTCAATCCTATGAGGATAATTGTGTTAAATACTGACCTAGTAGTCTTCAATAAACAAATGATCCCATATAAGAAGTAATTATTTCTGTGGAATTTTTATGACACAAGCAAATTCTGATAATTGAGCTTAGTTGAGTTTACTTTGTTTATCTTATTACTAAGTCACAAATTAGAATAATGATACTCATCTGTTAAGTTCTGATACTAGTAAAACTGCTGAACATACTAAGTGCTGATAAACCTCACTTATAAAAAGAAAAATCAAAAGGATCAAAGAATAAAATCAGGTACTCCTTTGAGATCTAGAGTAAAAATATGGAAGGGAAGACCCAAGTGCATTGCTGGTATTAAGTAAATATGCATTAGAAAAGCAAAATATTTTCTTGGTGACTTTTCACACTCTATGATTACTGGAGAAATACTCTGATAATAGCATAAATTCTGATAAGCAGTCGTGACTCACTTACACTGAGGAGCCACTGTAAAATAGAATTTAAAAAGATGCATAAAATTAGCACAAATCAGTTTAGGTGGACTCAAGCATGAACTCATTCATCAGTAGGTTTCAGGATAATGACAGCTCTTTAGCAAAATTTTAGTTATGCCTTATTTCTAAGATGTACTGAAGTGAATCAAACTTTACTCTTTGTCTGCTATTTAGCTTGATGCACACACTAATCACTCCATCTGAATGATGAAAATTACTGTGGTGGTCTATGTTGTTTTAGATAAACAGTCATTGTGTCACCTTGCACTAATTCTGAGGACAAGTTTTGGTTGCATATTCTGAAGATTAAGTTCTGAAGAGTATAACTCAGAACCTGTATGAGGATTTACTCAGATAAGCATTTTTTTTCAAGTTAAGAAATTATGTTCTGATGACTGTTAAGTTCTGAAATAAGTCTAAGTTCTGATATTACAGTCTAAATTCTTTACTTGACTTATCTGTGGATAAAATTTGATAACAGTCTCGGTACAAACTAGAACATGTGAAGTGGAAGATTAATAGTCACTATGGTTAGGATTAATGGTACTCGTACTTGAAAAGTCAACTTTTACTTGTGTCTTGTGCGCATTCAACCATGTTTTCTCTTTCCAATGAATGTTATTCTTTTTTCCAAGTCTGGGGAGACGAGGTAGAATTAATTCTACCTGTAAAACAGATCCTAGTAAATGCTGATCCAGATACTTATAAATCTGTTAACTCTGATGTCCAACCAACAACAAACACCCAAAAACCCTCATCCTCAGCACCTACTGTGAAGCCTTCATCCTCCAAGCCAAAGAGGACAAAGACTGTTCCTCAAACACCTCAAAAGAGAAGGAGGATTGCCTTGAGAGATGAATCTGATACTGAGGAACAGGTTCCTTCTTCAGATTCTGTTGTAGGTGAAGCTGAGAAAGAAACTTCTCAGAAGGATTCTGGAATTGGGGGATCTAGGCTTCTCAAAAGGCTTAGAAGAATGACAGTTCCTGAAACTCCCAAGGAATCCAAATCAATAAAGAGATACAAGAAACAGAGGGCAAAAAGGCCAGTTTCAGATGATGAAGAGGAAGCAGCTAAGGAAGGGGATCAGGAATCTCTGATCTCACAAGACAAGGAATTTGCTCCAGTCACTTCTTCTCCATCAACTCCATCTCAGGAAGCTGTTTCTGAAAAGGCTAACACACCATCTGTGTCTCCTGTTGATCCAGGCATAAGTGCTGATATTGATGTTCAAAACTTGGTTGTGCCTGAAGTAATTCTCTTAGAAGCTCCAACAGCAAATAATCCTTCCACAACACCAGTTACTGATGCTGTTCAAACTCCAGAGTTATCAACAACACCTACTCTGCATCAAGATGCTGATGATCAGACTTTAGGTGAGCATCAGGATATGGCTGTTGATCAGAACTTAGAACAAGATCAGCAATTAGAGGATGCTGAAGCCTCCATTGCTACTCACACTGTTATTTTATCAGAGGATACTGATTCTGTAAGTTCTGATGCTGCAAATGCTGGAGATACTGGTGATGCTGCTTCAACTGCAGATGCTGATACAGCAGGTCCTTCAGGACATGCTCCTCAACAGACTATTCTAAAGTCTGAACTGGTTAAGAAGTTTGTTACCAGAGAAGCACCAGTACCTTGGAGTGAAACTCCTGCAGGTCAGGAGTGGACTAAGGAATGGAACTCAGTTTCATGTGTTCCAACTGAAAAGCATCTTGCTGAGCACTTGACTAAAGCTGATGAAATGTTAAATTCTGATGATTTCAAAACCCAGCTTAGAGTCACTGCATTGAGTACTAAACATCTACAAGGTCTTCACTCAACTACTCATGCAGAGCTACACAAGATTCAGAAAAACTTTATCAAACAGGAACAAGTTTGGAAAATTGGTAAGAAAAAGTTCTTCCAACCTACCATTGACAGGATTGCTTATATCGAGAAGACTCAAGGTCATCAACAAGCTCAGATTGATGATATTATGAAAAATCAAGCTTCTCAGAAATCACAACTGACTGAAATCCAATCCTCAGTGGAATTGCTTATCTCTCTTCTACTACCTGCTGATGATAAAAAGGGGGAGAAAGTAATTAAGTCCAAATGTAAGACTGACAGGACACTGACAGTAAAGGATGATGAAAAAGATGATCAAGGAAACCCTGGAATGGGTAGAGGTCATAGTCAAGGTAGAGGATTCACATCAAGACAAGCTAGTCACAGGACAAGTTCTGATACTGGGAAAAGAATAAGTTCTGCTACTGGTAAAAGGATAAGTTCTGATGAACTTTTAGATCTTGATGAGGAAATGTCAAGATAGTTATTTCTTCAGGAAAATCCAGGAATGGACTTGGAGAGTTTAATGAAAGAAGAAGCCAGGCTTAAATCAGAGAAAGTCACATCTAAATCTGAAGCTTCTGGTAAAAAGTCACTTCCAAAACTCAAAGGCATTGTGATCAAAGAAAGGACACATACTGAAGCAACATTGGCTAGATCACAAGCGCAGATAGATCCAAGATCCAAGGGTAAAGAAAAGATTGGTGAACCTATCAAGGTTTATGTGCCTCCTAAGGATGAAGAAATTACTGATGAAAAAGATGATCTTGCTCTGACTTCAAGAAAAGTTCTTAAAACAACCTCTGACATGGCTCAAGTTGTTCAGAGTCAAGAAATTGTAAGTTCTGATATTCAGAAGAAGCAAGTAACCTCTGACATAGCTCAAGTTAACTTGATATCAGAAGATAGACCAAAGACACTCCTACCAGGATTTACTAAAGCAAAACAGACTCAACCTTTGAAGACTACTGTAAGTGGTTTTGAAGCAAGAGTAGTTACTGGAAAGGAAGCAAGAGATAAAACTGGATTGGGAAGTGCTGATGAAAGAAGAATACATAACACTACCAATGATCCAACTTCCTTGAGTGAACCAGGTATTGGAGCAACTCCTGAGAGATTGAATCAACTGGAATCTGTACAAATGGTTTACCATACTTACTTGAAAGAATACATCTTGTTGTACTTCATGACAGATGGTAGCGTTTATCATATAAGACAAAATGCTATTCCATTGAAGTATTTTGAAGAATTGGAGCATGTACTATTCTTACTTCAAGTGGATGACAGAATAACAGGAACTGCTGCAAACTATTTGAAAGAACAGATTCAGAGACAGAAAAGGCTTTATTCTGTTAAGTCTGACAGCACATACGTTCCAAAGTACAGAGATCACAATGGTGATATAGTTGAAATGAAGCCCAACACTGCTAAGATTATAACTACCTTTCTGGGGTACAGGGCTGTTGAATTCAATCTTGAGTCTGATAAAGCTTATTTGATCAGACTGGATCAGGATATAAGAAAAGCAAAGATCAATGATCTCAGAGCTGCAATCTTTCAAATTGGTGAAGATACTGCAGAGCTTAAAGATGCCAAAAGGAGAATGATTGATGAACTCAGATATGTTGGGAAATGTTTGTTGAAGAACTATCTCTGAACAACTCCTGACATCAGAGAGATCAGATGATGAAGCCAAGTCAAAGATCTACAACTGCTTAAATTCTGATGTTTGTACAGACTAAAGTTGTTATCAGAAGTTGAATATTGGTAAAGCTTTAAGGACTGTAAGTTGTAGTTATCTAGTCTAATTCTCATGCATTTGTACTTAATATTTTTGAAATCATCAAATATCTGTTAAACTTGTATATTATGCTAATTTACAAGTTGGGGGAGATTGTTAGATATATTTGATAATGTCATGGCTAATATAATTTATGTTTAGATTTCAGATCTTACTTAACAGGACAAGTCAGTACTTAACCATTAATCAGTACTTATACTGGAAGTCAGGACTTAAGGATATCAGTACTTATATTATCAGGAGATAATCATCAGAAGTTAGATATCAGAACTTAAGTGCTGAAGGACGTTCAGATAAGGACAGTAGCTGATTAAAGGAAAGAAGATCGAGATAAACATAAGAAGAGATATGCATGAAGAAGGAGTTCCGTGAAGAATGGAATACTTGGAAGAAAAGATATCTGATTGATATATTTTAGGAAGCAAAATTATATTCCATATCAATTAGCGATTATCTTATAACTGTGTAGTATATAAACACAGACATAGGGTTTACACTATAAGTGTTATCATATTCGAGAATATTATTTATTGTAACCCTAGCAGCTCTCGTGATATCTGTTCATCACTGAGAGGTAACAGTTCCATACTGTAACAGAGTTTATTGTTTCAATAAAGTTTGTTTTCTGTTACTTAATATATTAAAGTTCGATTTGATTGTATTATACACTATATTCACCCCCCTCTACAGTGTGTGTGACCTAACAAGTGGTATCAGAGCTAATCTGTTAACACACATACAGTTAAAGATCCAAACACAATCTTATCTGACACAGAAACTCCAACTAAGCCTACCAAAACTGAAGAACCTCCAAAGACACAAATTCAAAGTCAGTATGAGACTATCAGAGTTCCCATACTGAGACCATCTGAATATCCCATATGGAAGGTAAGGATGACCATGTTCCTGGAAGCAACAGATCCAGAATACCTTGATAGAATCAAGGAAGGGCCTCACAAACCAACCAAGCTCGCTGTTGCAGTTGCAGGTGAAGCAGCAAAGACCGTACCAAAGGAGAAGAGTGATTATACTGCTGAAGATATATCATCAATTGCTAAGGATGCTAAGGTACGACACTTACTTCATAGTGCCATTGATAATGTAATGTCAAACAGGGTAATCAACTGCAAGACTGCTAAGGAGATATGGGATGCTCTGGAAACAAGGTGTCAGGGAACTGACACAATTAAGAAGAACAGGAAGACAATACTCACTCAAGAGTATGAACATTTTGACTCAAAGACTAATGAGTCATTGAATGATTTATATGATAGATTTGTCAAACTTTTGAATGATTTGTCATTGGTTGATAAAGAGTATGATCTTGAAGATTCAAACCTTAAATTCCTGTTAGCTCTTCCTGAATGCTGGGATTTGAAGGCAACGACAATAAGAGACAACTACAATCTTGATGAAACAACTCTTGATGAAATCTATGGAATGCTCAAGACTCATGAACTTGAGATGGAACAAAGAAACAAGAGGAAAGGAGGAAAGTCAAGGACAGTTGCTCTTAAGGCTGAAGAAGAATCCCCCAAAGCAGCTTCCTCAAGGAAAGACAAGGGTAAAGCTCTTTTCATAAAGTCTGAAACTGAGTCATCAAGTTCTGAAAGTGATGATGACTCAGATTCTGAAAGCTTGCCTGAGACTGATGCTGATGAGGAGATGATGAAGCTGTGTGCTCTTATGGTGAAAGGAATCACAAAGATTGCATACAGGAAGTTCAGGAAGGGAAAGAAGTTTTCCAGGAAAGGCATAAGTTCTGATAAGAAGAATTTCAGAAGATCTGAAGGCAGATGAGGAAAGTCTGACAGAGGAGATTATACCAATGTTAAATGCTATAACTGTGGTGAGAAAGGCCACATATCTCCTGATTGCAAGAAGGCAAAGGGTGACAAAGGCAAGGCTCTTGTCACAAAGCAGAAAAGCTGGACAGACACCTCAGACTCTGAAAGTGAGGAGAACTATGCATTGATGGCAAATGCTGATAAAGAAAGTGCTGAGAGCAGTTCTGAAGCTGCTGAAACAAAGGTACCTCAGACTACTTATGCTTTTCATATTGATGATATTAATGAGTTGAGAAGATATCTTAAAATCATGTTTGTTAGTTATAGAGATCAAACTTTAACATGTGAAAGATTAACTTCTGAAAATCTTGCTTTTAAGAAAAGAAATGATTTCTTAGAAAAAGAGTTAGTCATGTTCCATCAAACTCAGAAGGATAGAGATGATGCTTTTTATGTTAGGGATGAAGTGTTAAAAATGAATGAATCTCTAAAAACTGAGTTAGAAAAGGAAAGAGAGATTATCAGGACTTGGACTAACTCTGGCAAAACAACTCAAAATTTGCTAAGTAGTGGAAACTGGAAAGAGGGCTTAGGTTATGGAGAAGATAAGAATGATAAAGGAACTGAAGAAATTAAGTCTGTTGTTAAGCAAAAGCCAAAGTTAAAACCTGTTAAGTTTGTAACTGTAAAGTCTGAAAATGAGAAATTAGAAGTTAAAGAGGAATTAACTTCTGACAAACTAAAACAGGAAAAGACAACTGAAGTGAACATAGGCTTAATGACAAAGAAGCAGCTTAAGCATAAGCTGAAAGATGTTAAGAATGCAAACAAGGTAAAATCACCGAGGAAAAATAGGAATGGAAAGGAAGGTGTGAATAAAAGCAATGATTATAAACCTGTTCCTGATGCTCCTAGGAAAACATATCATAACTGTGGAAGTTCTAACCATCTGGCTTCTTTTTGCAGGAAGAATAAAAATATTAACTCCTTACCTTCCAAATCAGGAGTTAAGAGTCAGTCTAAGATACAAAACACAAAATCCTTGTTTTCATTGTGGTAGTTTATGGCATTCCATTTATACTTGTAAGGAATATCATAGTTTGTACTATGATTATTATCAAATAAAACCTTCTTTGAAAAAAGTTTCCATTGTTCCTTCTAGTGTAAATTCTGATTCAAAGTCTGATAGTGTAAGTTCTGATAAGAAAAATGTTAACATAAACTCTGATGTTAAATCCGCTGTAAATGTTAACAAACTTAATAAGACCAAAGGATCCAAGCAAGTCTGGGTCCTTAAAACTAATAATTAGTGGTCTTTGTGATTGTAGGGCAACAGGAAAAATATTCTAGTTCTGGACAGTGGATGTTCAGGACATATGACTGGAAATAAGGCCTTGCTATCAGACTTTGTGGAGAAACCTGGCCCAAGTGTTTCCTATGGAGATGGCAACATTGGAAAAACATTGGGATATGGCAATATCAATCTTGGAAATGTCATAATTAAAGAAGTAGCTCTGGTCTCAGGACTTAAACACAATCTGCTGAGTATAAGTCAAATCTGTGACAGAGGTTATCATGTTGATTTCTTTGAAGAACACTGTGAAATTGTGAGTAAATCGAAAGGCAAAGTTGTTCTGAAAGGATACAGGCGTGGTAACATTTATGAAGCTAAGCTTTCAACAAGTACTGATGGTTCTGCAATCTGTCTGATGAGTAGAGCATCAATTGAAGAAAGCTGGAATTGGCACAAGAAACTCTCTCATTTAAATTTCAACAATATAAATGAACTGGTCAAGAAAGATCTTGTGAGAGGATTGCCAAAGTCAGTATTTGCTCCTGATGGTCTTTGTGATTCTTGTCAGAAGGCCAAACAAAGAAAATCTTCATTCAAGAGCAAAACTGAATCATCAATTCTTGAGCTTTATCATCTACTACATGTTGATCTATTTGGTCCAGTGAATGTCACGTCTATTGCAAAGAAGAAGTATGCGTTGGTCATAGTGGATGAGTTCACCAGATACACATGGGTGTATTTCTTGCACACAAAAAGTGAAACTGCATCTATCTTGATTGAACATGTCAAACATCTGGATAAATTGGTCAAAGATTTTGTGAAAATCTTAAGGAGTGATAATGGCACCGAGTTCAAGAATTTGATGATGGAAGAGTTCTGCAAAAACCATGGAATAAAGCAGGAATTTTCTGCTCCTGGAACTCCACAGCAAAATGGAGTTGTTGAAAGGAAAAATAGAACTCTCATTGAAGCTGCACGTACAATGCTTGAAGAAGCAAAGCTTCCAACCTATTTCTGGGCTGAAGCTGTGCAGACTGCTTGTTTTACTCAAAATGCAACAATTATTAACAAGCATGGAAAAACACCATATGAGATGGTGAAGAAAAAGAAGCCAAATCTGAAGTACTTTCATGTATTTGGATGCAAGTGTTTTGTTCTCAAGACTCATCCTGAACAGCTATCCAAGTTTGATCTAAAAGCTGATGAAGGAATCTTTGTTGGATATCCACTTTCCACAAAAGCCTTCAGAGTCTATAATTTGAGAACAAAAGTGGTAATGGTTACTATCAATGTCTCTTTTGATGATAAGAAGATTACTGGTCTTGAAGATTTCATTGACCATGATCAGCTGAGATTTGAAAATGAAGACTCAAATTCTGATACTGAAAATCCTGACAGTCTAAGTCCTGATACTATAAACTCTGATGGATTAGACTCTGATGTTATTGAAACTGTAGTGACTACGTCAAAGGAAGATGCACCTATGCAGGGGAAGCATACTCAAGATCCTACCACATCTCAAGAAACATCAGAACATACATCTGGCTCTTCAAGTTCTGATTCGTCAAGTTCTGATTCGTCAAGTTCTGATAAGCCAGATTCTGATAGTGCTGAAAATCTAAATTCTGAAGAATCCAACTCAGAGAGCATAGTTTCAGGGGGAGCATCAGAAAATGAAGATGAAGACAGCATGGATCATGGGGGAGCATCCAGTTCTAGAGAAAACCTTCCATCTGCAAGGAAGTGGACAAAGTCACATACACCTGATTTGATAATTGGAAATCCTGATGCAAGTGTCAGAACTAGAACAGGTACTTCAAATGAATGTCTTTATAATTCTTTTCTTTCTCAGACTGAGCCAAAGAAAGTGGAAGAAGCTCTTCAAGATGTTGATTGGGTGCAAGCAATGCAGGAAGAGTTAAATAAATTTGAAAGAAACAAAGTCTGGACCCTAGTGCCAAGACCAAAGAATAGATCTGTTGTTGGTACAAAGTGGGTGTTCAGAAATAAAACTGACAGTGATGGCATAATTACAAGGAATAAGGCAAGGCTGGTTGCAAAAGGATATTCTCAACAGGAGGGAATTGATTATGATGAAACATTTGCACCAGTTGCTAGTTTAGAAGCCATAAGGATATTTTTGGCTTATGCTGCTCACAAAAAGTTTACTGTCTTTCAAATGGATGTGAAAAGTGCTTTTCTCAATGGAGAATTGGAGGAGGAAGTATATGTTGAACAACCTCCAGGCTTTGTAGATTCCAAACATCCAGATTATGTCTACAGGCTTGATAAAGCACTTTATGGACTTAAGCAAGTTCCTAGAGCATGGTATGAGACTTTAGCTCAGTTTCTTCTGGAAAGTGGATTCAACAGAGGAACAATAGACAAAACACTGTTCTACCTCAACCACGGAAATGACTTACTTCTCGTCCAGATTTATGTTGATGATATCATTTTTGGGTCTACAAATGACAGACTTTGCAAGAAGTTTGCCAAACTGATGCAGTCTAGATATCAGATGAGTATGATGGGGGAACTTAGCTATTTTCTGGGCCTTTAAGTCAAGCAGAATGAAGAAAACACTTTTATTTGTCAAACTAAGTACACCAGAAACTTGCTAAAGAAATTCAGAATGCAAGATTGTTCAAGTGCATCCACTCTCATGGCCACTGCAACAAAACTGGATAAGGATACTGGTAAATCATTAGATATTACTGATTACAGAGGTATGATTGGCTCTCTACTCCATCTAACTGCTAGTAGACCTGATATCATATATGCTACCTGTCTTTGTGCAAGATTTCAAGCAGATTCAAGAGAACCTCACTTAACAGCTGTGAAAAGAATCTTTAAGTATCTTAAAGGAACAGCTGATCTGGGATTGTGGTATCCTAGAGAATCAGATTTTAAACTAATAGGTTACTCAGATGCAGATTTTGCAGGTTGCAAAATTGACAGGAAAAGCACAAGTGGAAGCTGCCAATTCCTTGGAGGCAGATTGGTTTCTTGGTTCAGCAAGAAACGAAAATCAATTTCCACATCAACTGCAGAAGCAGAGTATATTGCTGCAGGAAGCTGTTGTGCACAGATTCTTTGGATGAAGAATCAGTTACTGGATTATGGGTTAACATATTTCAAAATCCCTATTTACTGTGATAATCAAAGTGCTATTGCTATGACAGGTAATCCAGTTCAACACTCTATGACAAAGCACATCAACATCAGGTACCACTTCATAAGGGAACATGTGGATGAAGGTACAGTGGAATTGCACTTTGTTCCAACAGATCAACAACTAGCAGATATCTTCACAAAACCACTGTGTGAAGCCATTTTTACAAGATTGGTAAATGAACTTGGAATAATTTCAGGTTCTTTCTCTAAATCTGCTTAGTCTTGTTCTGTATTATCAGACTTTATAATCAGTATTTACAGAATTTAATCTCTTTCTATATTCTGTGATTAATTGATAAATGTTTTGAAGTACTGACTGTTGTCTGATATATGTTTCTAAACTCTGATAAGTGATATATCTGTCTAAGTAACCATTCAATCCTATGAGGATAATTGTGTTAAATACTGACCTAGTAGTCTTCAATAAATAAATGATCCCATATAAGAAGTAATTATTTCTGTGGAAATTTTATGACACAAGCAAATTCTGATAATTGAGCTTAGTTGAGTTTACTTTGTTTATCTTATTACTAAGTCACAAATTAGAATAATGATACTCATCTGTTAAGTTCTGATACTAGTAAAACTGCTGAACGTACTAAGTGCTGATAAACCTCACTTATAAAAAGAAAAATCAAAAGGATCAAAGAATAAAATCAGGTACTCCTTTGAGATCTAGAGTAAAAATATGGAAGGGAAGACCCAAGTGCATTGCTGGTATTAAGTAAATATGCATTAGAAAAGCAAAATATTTTCTTGGTGACTTTTCACACTCTATGATTACTGGAGAAATACTCTGATAATAGCATAAATTCTGATAAGCAGTCGTGACTCACTTACACTGAGGAGCCACTGTAAAATAGAATTTAAAAAGATGCATAAAATTAGCACAAATCAGTTTAGGTGGACTCAAGCATGAACTCATTCATCAGTAGGTTTCAGGATAATGACAGCTCTTTAGCAAAATTTTAGTTATGCCTTATTTCTAAGATGTACTGAAGTGAATCAAACTTTACTCTTTGTCTGCTATTTACCTTGATGCACACACTAATCACTCCATCTGAATGATGAAAATTACTGTGGTGGTCTATGTTGTTTTAGATAAACAGTCATTGTGTCACCTTGCACTAATTCTGAGGACAAGTTTTGGTTGCATATTCTGAAGATTAAGTTCTGAAGAGTATAACTCAGAACCTGTATGAGGATTTACTCAGATAAGCATTTTTTTTCAAGTTAAGAAATTATGTTCTGATGACTGTTAAGTTCTGAAATAAGTCTAAGTTCTGATATTACAGTCTAAATTCTTTACTTGACTTATCTGTGGATAAAATTTGATAACAGTCTCGGTACAAACTAGAACATGTGAAGTGGAAGATTAATAGTCACTATGGTTAGGATTAATGGTACTCGTACTTGAAAAGTCAACTTTTACTTGTGTCTTGTGCGCATTCAACCATGTTTTCTCTTTCCAATGAATGTTATTCTTTTTTCCAAGTCTGGGGAGACGAGGTAGAATTAATTCTACCTGTAAAACAGATCCTAGTAAATGCTGATCCAGATACTTATAAATCTGTTAACTCTGATGTCCAACCAACAACAAACACCCAAAAACCCTCATCCTCAGCACCTACTGTGAAGCCTTCATCCTCCAAGCCAAAGAGGACAAAGAATGTTCCTCAAACACCTCAAAAGAGAAGGAGGATTGCCTTGAGAGATGAATCTGATACTGAGGAACAGGTTCCTTCTTCAGATTCTGTTGTAGGTGAAGCTGAGAAAGAAACTTCTCAGAAGGATTCTGGAATTGGGGGATCTAGGCTTCTCAAAAGGCTTAGAAGAATGACAGTTCCTGAAACTCCCAAAGAATCCAAATCAACAAAGAGATACAAGAAACAGAGGGCAAAAAGGCCAGTTTCAGATGATGAAGAGGAAGCAGCTAAGGAAGGGGATCAGGAATCTCTGATCTCACAAGACAAGGAATTTGCTCCAGTCACTTCTTCTCCATCAACTCCATCTCAGGAAGTTGTTTCTGAAAAGGCTAACACACCATCTGTGTCTCCTGTTGATCCAGGCACAAGTGCTGATATTGATGTTCAAAACTTGGTTGTGCCTGAAGTAATTCTCTTAGAAGCTCCAACAGCAAATAATCCTTCCACAACACCAGTTACTGATGCTGTTCAAACTCCAGAGTTATCAACAACACCTACTCTGCATCAAGATGCTGATGATCAGACTTTAGGTGAGCATCAGGATATGGCTGTTGATCAGAACTTAGAACAAGATCAGCAATTAGAGGATGCTGAAGCCTCCATTGCTATTCACACTGTTATTTTATCAGAGGATACTGATTCTGTAAGTTCTGATGCTGCAAATGCTGGAGATACTGGTGATGCTGCTCCAACTGCAGATGCTGATACAGCAGGTCCTTCAGGACATGCTCCTCAACAGACTATTCTAAAGTCTGAACTGGTTAAGAAGTTTGTTACCAGAGAAGCACCAGTACCTTGGAGTGAAACTCCTGCAGGTCAGGAGTGGACTAAGGAATGGAACTCAGTTTCATGTGTTCCAACTGAAAAGCATCTTGCTGAGCACTTGACTAAAGCTGATGAAATGTTAAATTCTGATGATTTCAAAACCCAGCTTAGAGTCACTGCATTGAGTACTAAACATCTACAAGGTCTTCACTCAACTACTCATGCAGAGCTACACAAGATTCAGAAAAACTTTATCAAACAGGAACAAGTTTGGAAAATTGGTAAGAAAAAGTTCTTCCAACCTACCATTGACAGGATTGCTTATATCGAGAAGACTCAAGGTCATCAACAAGCTCAGATTGATGATATTATGAAAAATCAAGCTTCTCAGAAATCACAACTGACTGAAATCCAATCCTCAGTAGAATTGCTTATCTCTCTTCTACTACCTGCTGATGATAAAAAGGGGGAGAAAGTAATTAAGTCCAAATGCAAGACTGACAGGACACTGACAGTAAAGGATGATGAAAAAGATGATCAAGGAAACCCTGGAATGGGTAGAGGTCATAGTCAAGGTAGAGGATTCACATCAAGACAAGCTAGTCACAGGACAAGTTCTGATACTGGGAAAAGAATAAGTTCTGCTACTGGTAAAAGGATAAGTTCTGATGAACTTTTAGATCTTGATGAGGAAATGTCAAGACAGTTATTTCTTCAGGAAAATCCAGGAATGGACTTGGAGAGTTTAATGAAAGAAGAAGCCAGGCTTAAATCAGAGAAAGTCACATCTAAATCTGAAGCTTCTGGTAAAAAGTCACTTCCAAAACTCAAAGGCATTGTGATCAAAGAAAGGACACATACTGAAGCAACATTGGCTAGATCACAAGCGCAGATAGATCCAAGATCCAAGGGTAAAGAAAAGATTGGTGAACCTATCAAGGTTTATGTGCCTCCTGAGGATGAAGAAATTACTGATGAAAAAGATGATCTTGCTCTGACTTCAAGAAAAGTTCTTAAAACAACCTCCGACATGGCTCAAGTTGTTCAGAGTCAAGAAATTGTAAGTTCTGATATTCAGAAGAAGCAAGTAACCTCTGACATAGCTCAAGTTAACTTGATATCAGAAGATAGACCAAAGACACTCCTACCAGGATTTACTAAAGCAAAACAGACTCAACCTTTGAAGACTACTGTAAGTGGTTTTGAAGCAAGAGTAGTTACTGGAAAGGAAGCAAGAGATAAAACTGGATTGGGAAGTGCTGATGAAAGAAGAATACATAACACTACCAATGATCCAACTTCCTTGAGTGAACCAGGTATTGGAGCAACTCTTGAGAGATTGAATCAACTGGAATCTGTACAAATGGTTTACCATACTTACATGAAAGAATACATCTTGTTGTACTTCATGACAGATGGTAGCGTTTATCATATAAGACAAAATGCTATTCCATTGAAGTATTTTGAAGAATTGGAGCATGTACTATTCTTACTTCAAGTGGATGACAGAATAACAGGAACTGCTGCAAACTATTTGAAAGAACAGATTCAGAGACAGAAAAGGCTTTATTCTGTTAAGTCTGACAGCACATACGTTCCAAAGTACAGAGATCACAATGGTGATATAGTTGAAATGAAGCCCAACACTGCTAAGATTATAACTACCTTTCTGGGGTACAGGGCTGTTGAATTCAATCTTGAGTCTGATAAAGCTTATTTGATCAGACTGGATCAGGATATAAGAAAAGCAAAGATCAATGATCTCAGAGCTGCAATCTTTCAAATTGGTGAAGATACTGCAGAGCTTAAAGATGCCAAAAGGAGAATGATTGATGAACTCAGATATGTTGGGAAATGTTTGTTGAAGAACTATCTCTGAACAACTCCTGACATCAGAAAGATCAGATGATGAAGCCAAGTCAAAGATCTACAACTGCTTAAATTCTGATGTTTGTACAGACTAAAGTTGTTATCAGAAGTTGAATATTGGTAAAGCTTTAAGGACTGTAAGTTGTAGTTATCTAGTCTAATTCTCATGCATTTGTACTTAATATTTTTGAAATCATCAAATATCTGTTAAACTTGTATATTATGCTAATTTACAAGTTGGGGGAGATTGTTAGATATATTTGATAATGTCATGGCTAATATAATTTATGTTTAGATTTCAGATCTTACTTAACAGGACAAGTCAGTACTTAACCATTAATCAGTACTTATACTGGAAGTCAGGACTTAAGGATATCAGTACTTATATTATCAGGAGATAATCATCAGAAGTTAGATATCAGAACTTAAGTGCTGAAGGACGTTCAGATAAGGACAGTAGCTGATTAAAGGAAAGAAGATCGAGATAAACATAAGAAGAGATATGCATGAAGAAGGAGTTCCGTGAAGAATGGAATACTTGGAAGAAAAGATATCTGATTGATATATTTTAGGAAGCAAAATTATATTTCATATCAATTAGCGATTATCTTATAACTGTGTAGTATATAAACACAGACATAGGGTTTACACTATAAGTGTTATCATATTCGAGAAGATTATTTATTGTAACCCTAGCAGCTCTCGTGATATCTGTTCATCACTGAGAGGTAACAGTTCCATACTGTAACAGAGTTTATTGTTTCAATAAAGTTTGTTTTAATAAAGTTTGTTTTCTGTTACTTAATATATTAAAGTTCGATTTGATTGTATTATACACTGTATTCACCCCCCTCTACAGTGTGTGTGACCTAACAAAAACTTACTATATCCTGAGGTTACATGAACCATCCAGTTATATTTTTTTGAATGAGTCGTCTAGCTAAATTCTTGGCTCATCCAGCTAACAAAAAAATTTATCAAACAATTTGAACAAGTGATTCAAGTCTCGTCCAGTACTTTTGGTATGATACAGGGGTTAACAAATGACCCCTTACTAATACCGAATACCATCGATAAGGTTGACTTAAGAAAGTATTAATTTAGAGGTTTTTACCATATATTTTGTAATTTTATGATATCTATATTATTATATTAAAGTCGAAAATCGAAAGTTTTGGTTTCCGGTCATTTTTATAATGAATTAAAATAATAATGTTATAATTACTAGTAATTAACTAATTACATTTTTTTTTTATCTAAAATGCATTACCTTTTCAATTCTTTCTAACTAAAACTCCTTATTTTCAAAAAATATCACGGGAAATCATATTTAATTAATAATACTAATTACATTTTCCTGCTAAAACACATTGCATTTTCAAATCTTTATAACTAAAACTCCTCATTTTCCAAAAATATCACGGAAAATCATATTTAATTATTAATACTATAATTAATAATAATTAATCAATTACATTTTCCACCTAAAATACATCACCTTTTCAATTCTTTTTAAAACTCCTTATTTTCCAAAAATATCACGGTAAATCATATTTAATTAATGATACAATAATTACTAATAATTAATCAATTAATTTTTTCACGTAAAACACGTTACCTTTTTAATTATTTCTAGCTAAAATTTCCCATTTTCCAAAAATATCACAAGCAAACATATAAAATAGATTAAAATAATAATATTGTTATCCTTATAACTAACCAATTGTTGTTTTTAGCTAAAACACATTATTGTTTTTTAATTTTCCCAACCAAATCCCCTCACTTTTCCAAAAATATCACAGAAAATTCTGTTTAGTAAAAAAATAAAAGTATTATAATTACTATTAATTAAGTAGTTATCCTTTTCTAATTTTTTCTAACTAAAACTCCTCATTTTTCAAAAATGTCACGAGCAATCACGTTTAATAGATTAAAATATAATATCGTAATTATTGATAACTAACAATTATGTACCTTTTTTTGTTAAAACACGTAAATTTATTTTTTTTGTCTTAACCACGTAACTTTACTTAATTTTCCCAACTAAAACTCACCACTTTCCAAAAATATCACGAGAAATTCTATTGATTAAAAAAATAAAAATATTATAATTATCAATAATTATGCAATTATCTTTTTTTAAAAATATCATGGACAATCATATTTAATGAACTAAGATAATAATATTATAATTATTGAAAACTAACTAATTACAAATACATTACCTTTTTAAATTTTCCCAACTAAAACCAAATCATTTCCAAAAATATTACAGTAAATTTTATTTAGTAAAAAAAATAAAAGTATTATAATTACTAATAATTAAATAATTATCTTTTTTAGTCAAAACACATTAAATTTTCCAAATTTTCCCAAAAAATACAAAATCTCCTTTCTAAAAATATCATGGAAAAAATTATTTATTAAAAGAGAATAATCATATTATAATAACTAATAATTAACCAATTAACTTTTTTAACTAATACCCCTCCTTTTCAAAAATATCACACATAAATTTATATAATAAAATAAAATAATAATATTATAATTATTAAAGATTAATCATTTACCTTTTTAGAAGTTACCCCTTCTAATTACTTTAACAAAAAATCTTCATTTTTCAAAACTTTCACGAAAAAAATCAATTTAATAAAATAAAGTAATATTAATATAATAATTAATAACAAATCAATTAACTTTTTCAACTAAAACGCGTCATCGTATATATATTTTTAACTAAACACTCTCATTTTTAAAGATGTCATACATAGAATTATGATCAAATCATATATTTTAAAAAATTTAAGCCAATAAATTTCATCCCCTAAAATTTTCAATTTAAATTTATTAAAAAACTCATAATATTAAAAAAAATCGGGTTAAGCTAGTAATTGTATCGGTCGTTAGTTGCAACTAACACGTACAATCATCTCTAACACTAAGAAAAAATAAAAACCAAAGTTAATAATTTATTATTATGTTGATTTAGAAAAGAAAAAAATATTTTAAAAAAGAGATAAATATTATATAATACTTTAAAATACTTAATAAAATATTTTTAAAATAGGAAAAATGACATAATTTATTTATCAAAAAAATATTATAGATATTTAATTTTTAAACAACAATTAACTATACATTTAATATTTATTTTTAACTCATACATATCATATATATAATTACCGTAAGGAGGTTAATGTGGTACGGTAAACTAACACATAACCTACAATCATCTCTAACACCTAAAAAAAGCAAAACCCTAAGTTAACATTTTATTATTATGTTGATTTAGAAAATAAAAATATATTTTAAAAAGTAGATAGATATTATATAATACTATAAAATACTTAATAAAATATTTTTAAAATTAGAAAAATGACATAATTTATTTATCAAAAAAATATTATAGATATATTATATTTAAACAACAATTAACTATACATTTAATATTTAATTTTAAATTATATAAAATTTAAATTCAATTATCTCAAATTATTTAACATTCTCACGTAACTTTAAGTGGATACGAGGATACAAACTAATAAATAATTTTAGAATTAAAAACTAAAAATGATATTTTAACAGTGTTATATATATATATATAGTGGTAAAAAGAAATAATTCTCATTGGTACCAATAGAAAATAAACAATAATAATGTTTAAATTATGTAATAAAATGCATGTTCAAAATAAAAAAATTAATTTAATCAATGTTTAATAATATATTTATACATAATATTAAATAAAATTAAGAATTTGTTAAAAAATCAAAATAAATTTAAAAACATTGATTATATATAGGGTCCCACAACATTAAAAGTATGATTTGCTATACAACTAAATATAAAAATATTATTTACAAAATATATAGGGTCCAACAACATTAAAAGTTATGATTTGTAAATAGGTTTTGAAAATTAGAATACAAATACACATTACTATCTATCTAATACAACTAAATATAAAAATATTATTTACAAAATATTCAATAAAAATATTGTAATATTTTTATAATATGTAACTATTGATCATAAAATATAAATAATCAAAAAAGAAATTTAAGATATATTAATAAATTAGCACATAATTTCAAATAAAATTTAAAAATATATTAAAAAGATGATGATTAAATATAACTTAGAAAAATAAAGTAGCAAGTAGAATATTAAAATGTAAATGATATGATATTAATATAAAACTATAATTAACATAAAATATTCAATGATACAGTAATAATTTTATAATGTTTTAACATGCATAATAAAAATAATAAATTTATAAAAGATATCAAATAAAATTTAATATTGAAAAAATATTAGAAAATTAAAATTGAAACTATTAATATTAATATTTTAATAATAAAAGATTTAAAGTTACGGGATAAGTAGTAATGAATTAGTGATGAAAACTTTTTTGTTTGTACTCGTATAAAATTAGTTGTGGGCCTATGTGTATAAAATAAATTAAAGGAAGGGCCCAAGTCCGATTACAAATTTACAATACCAATTCTCAACCCAATTGGGTTTGGGTTGGGGGTATTAATATTGGATACAAACAATTAAAATATATCGAGAAGTTTTGGAGACAGAAAGCCCTAATTGAGCGATGGAGAGAGAGATGAAATTAGGGATGTGTTCAAGCAAGAAAAGAAAGAATAAGGACAATGATGATGTTGATGTTGTATTATCATCTTCTTATACTCCTTGTAGGCTCAAGCACAAATCGAAGAAGAAGAACAATAATCATGATGATGATTTGCTAGATTACAGCTTAGAGAAGTGCTCAACAGCAAAAAAGAATGTGGTGGTTGAATCTTCGATTAAGGAGAATCACGAGCTTAAAAACGGAGATATTGTTAATTTATCGGAGCTTCTTTTCACTAAAGACAGAGATTTTCTCATCACATACAATGACCGCAATCGTCCGGTATTATAATCCTACTATCACCACCCTCTTATTATAGTATTATTCATATTTTAGTCTTTTAAATTAACTGCTAGCTTGTTTGCTATTGAATACCCCTAAACTCGTATATCGGAATTATGTAGTGTTCTTTTGATTTTCAACAATGCTAGCTAGCCTAAATTATTTGCATCCCTTGCATATATTTCACAAATAATTTTTACTATTATTTATCTGAGAATTTAACAAGCTAGCTTCTGGTTGCATCACTTTTGTAATTGTGCAATGCGATTTTATTTTTCTTTAGGTCCAGCCTAACCACCTGGAAGGCAAGGTTGTTGTCTTACATTTTGTCCCACTTGCTCCTTTGAATCATAAGTTAAGGCTAGGCATTGACTCCTTGCTTCATATATACAATGCTATCTACCCTAAAGGTGGTTTTGAGGTCGTTCTGGTTGGGTTTACGCCTGATTATGATGCGTCCTGGAACCCACAACAACTGAACCTTGATGAATCTTTTCTTGAGGAATGTTTTGAAGAAATGCTTTCTGGCATGCCATGGACTGCCATTCCGTTCTCTGATGCTGAATCCCGGAACTATTTGGAAAAGAAATTAAGACTTCCCGTCTCTTGTTTTGTCGGTGAACGTCAAACCTTCTCAGTTGTCATCGATCCTACAGGCGTTGTTTTGCAAACTTGTGCCGACATTTATTTTCTCTGGTGTGGAGCTCAGGCATATCCTTTCAGCGATGAAAGGATTGATCGCATTGGCTATGAAGATGAAGAAACACTCAATCATCCTTCCATTACAAAACTCCTGACCTTTTCTGAATGTAATTACGTCATCAACAATGAGAATCAGGTATATGTTTTTGTAGTATCATGTTGTCAACATCAGGATTTTGGGACATACTCATCATTTAAGAGTTAGTCTATGTAAAGTGATGTGTATTCCATCTACGCCCTCTTTTAAATTTTGATTGTTGTATATGATTCCCCATTACATTCTACCTACAGGAGGTACCGGTTCAAAATCTTGAAGATAAGGTTGTGGCCTTGTTCTTTTACGAAGAGAATTTATCCACTAACCTTACATTAATAGAAATTCAAACGGCTTGTGAAGAACTGTTGGCTAAAGAGAAAAACTTTGAGATCGTGCTTGTTTACGATCATAATTCAAATGATACTAGTGAGTATGCAACCGAAGAATCATTCCGGAACACATTCAGCAATATGCCTTGGCTGGCACTCCCGTTTAAAGACCCAAGGTGCACGTATTTGAAGCGGATTTTTAGTTATCCTATGGAATTGGAGGGGCAGGGGCCAGATCCTAGGCTTGTGATTATTGGACCGCAAGGAAAATATTATGAACGGTTTGGCGCTGACATCTTGCAGAAATTTGGTATTAAATCATATCCATTTACCCGCATGAGAATTGCCAAGTTGGAGGCTAAATATATAAAGAAACTGAAGCTGGATACGTTATGGGATCCAAACACTTCTTTCAAACAAAAAAATGGGCTAGAAGTGAGTTCTCTTGACATTCTTGTGCTTGGTTGTTTTCAACTCTCGTCTACTGCTCAGAAGTTTTTATACCATTCCCCTTATTGACTTTTCTGATCAACTTTACAGGTTAAGTTATCGCAACTTGTGGGGAAGAGAATTATTTTCATTATTGATGGTAATTGGGACAGTGCCAAGTTTTTACGGAGGCTAAAAGAAAGATATCTTGAAATGAAGGAAACAGATGATGCGTTTGAAGTGATTTACATCCCTAAGAAACAGGGATCTTCATATGGTAAGCATGTCCTTGCAACTTTGCCATGGCTGAGGCATCCTCCTCTTCCTAGAGGATCACATATAGCCAAGAAGTTGTGTTGTCTTTTTAGAAAAGCTGTTGGACTGGTTGCTTTTGATCGTGATGGAACGGCGGTGAGGAGATCAACATATCCTATAATTGAAAAGGGGAATAAGGATTTTCCTTTTAATGCTGGTGGTTTGGAGAAGGAGGCGTTGATGGAAGTCACGGAAAATTATAATTGGGACTATGTGCCAATTCAAGAATGGGAAGTCTAGTTTTTCATATTTATGTTATGTATTTATAATGGTATGATGGCAATTTATCTTTCTGTCTCAGTATTGTGTAATGAGAAGTGTCCTTCTAGCATGTTATCTTATATCTTTTGGTAACTCTGATTCCTGGAAGTGTCATGCACCATCTTATGTAAACATAAAGACATGTGGATTCTATTTAATTTGGATGTACTAGTGTTATATTTAGATTTTGTTTTTTAGATGTTTAAGTACCGACAAGCAATCACCTGTTTATGTGCATCCTTATGACGCCAATGGAAATAAAAACTCTAAATTTGTTATTAGAAATGAGAAGTTACCATGGTTTCTGGATGCTGTGAAGTCCCATCCCAATGAACTCAAGCTTCTAGGGGCTCATTGTCATATCGGGTCTACCATTACCACGGTACCTTGTCTGAATTTTTCTTTATTTTATTAACAAACATGTTTTAAGCTTTGAGATGTGGACAGTTGTATAAACCTCTTTTTATTTTTGGTCTTAAGGCATCACTTGTTATACGATCTTTCTGCATATTGAATTGTAAATATAGATCCTTTTGTTCTAAAAATAATTTGGTTAGTTTTGACTGAAGCATTGTTTAAAATTTTCCATTGATGCATTAGTTTAGGAGCATAGCTTTTATTTGTAGCCTATTGCAAGTTGTTGACGGAGATGTTTTGTAAACCATATATAAATAAATTAGGCCTTGGTTATGAGAACCAGTTCTAGATCCTGAGAACCTTTAAAAAAAATGAAATTCAGATGTGTTTTCTCACCACTGAACTCAACTATCTTCCTTTTCATTATCTAATGGTTTAAAATCAAAATTCTCAGGATAATCGTTGTATCCTGTTTTGTAGGACACTCTTTCCCCTGAGTTTTTTTCCATAGGGGTTTTAGATATTAAGTTTTTATTGTCTTAACGTCCGGGGCAACTTGTGTGCCTTTCGGTTAGATAATAAAATTTTTTAAATGAGGGAAACTCCTTTATTCAGATATTGTATTTCGGTATAATTTATGAATGAAAAAATTATTTCTGACAAAAAAATAATAACACGCAATTAATGCGATATAATCAATAAAATAAATATTATAACTTACGACATTAATAAACATTTGTTATAAAATAATTAGAACTCATTTAACATATAAGATAAAGGCTAAACAAAGCCCCATAATGTGGCACAAATTGTCCTTAATGACTCATAAACCATCATATATGGTCAAAATGTCATCATATATGACATTACCTCTCATAGGCACACGAAGCGACCAAATCGTGACACAAAATACGTTAAATAAAGTATGTAAAACATTTATTCAAAAAAATAAATCAAATTATAGAATTAAAACTTCAATTAAAAGTGAATTACCATATATGAAATATAACACAACTTATAAGTTCACAACTAAAACTAATAAAAGAAAAATAAAACTTATCATTTAAGCATAATTAACTACATTCCATTCCTACAAAACTAAAAAGTAGAAACTGCATTTAAAACATTACATAAAATTAAAATATGTTATTTAAAATGAGTAACTGAAAAGGTAAAATTGTCAATTAATACCTCAAATAAAATTTAATAAGAAAATGAGTGCATTATAATATTGAACCCAATCACGACAAAATTACTCTAACATAAATAACAAATTGCAAATATCAAGGCCATATATCTTAACTAATCAATATCATTATAAAGAATAATGAAAATATACCACCATCCACATAAATTGAGTCAAAAAATAAATTGAGTTGTATATCATTTAAAATAAACGTAATCCACATTAATGAATATTAATATGCACATTAAAATATCAATTACAAAAATTGACCAATAATTATAGGATTTTAAAACTTTTTTCAATATCAATAGAGACCTTACAATATGAAAGATTATAAACCGTAAAATAAAGACAACAAATTTAAGTAGTTTCTTTTCTCCCCTAGAAGTCGATTATACCTTGAAAATTAAATCTAAATACATGTGACTGGAAGAGCCTATCAAATTTACACCAATTTGAATGTTAATAATAAAAAGACCCATCAAGCCAATACATAGGTTACAGAGACATGACATCATACATGAGAATTAACAATATTCAAATAATTAAAACCAATTTTAAAGGGTTTTCAAACACATACATGCATGCGAAATAAATCAAGTGATAAAATATATAATAGGTATGTTACAACCCTTAATCATTCTAATAATCACAACATGAACTTGTACATGGATAAACCGAATGCATGAATATTAATCGAGTATAACAAAAGAAGTGAACATCATAATATCTCAAAATACTACATGAAAATTGAAGATTTTATCAAATAAACGAGTAAGAAACATATTTTTGACAATCCATATGACAAAAATAAATAAAAGTGTGTGTACAGATAGATACAATACAATAATACATATATATATGGGATCAATCAGAAAACAAAATTAACCCCAAAATAAAGAATTTAATCAAGAAATCATATAATTAGCTACTTATAATCATTCAACTGCAATTTTGAAAATTATTAGCGAAATCGGTGTGTGTTTATATATGTATGTGTGTACTCACTGCTCTGATTGAATTCGGCGTTGTTATGAGCACAAACATTGAAGAAAATAAACACTCTCTCCTATTTGGCTCTCTCCGGCTGTCACTCTGCCGGCGTGCTCATCACTATCACTATGACCTTAACCCAACACCAGTGTTTAATGCTAACTACATACCTAACCTTAACCACATGTGTAGCACACATGTTACAAGTAAAATAAGCATTCACCTTCATCACTCGTTTGGTGATATTTCAACTTTAAATTAATATGAGAGTGTCATCTCCTAATAGATTGGAATTCAAACAGATTTTATTTCTATAAATGGAGCCCAAGAGAGAAAATAATAACAACATCTATACTTGATTATATATTTAGAATCAAATATTAATTTTCTTTTTAATTTTAGAATCAAGTATAACATTGAAATGAAGAGGTGTGTTCAATAATTGATAAAAACTAGCCTAATAACCCGTGTGCACGGGTCAATTTCTAGCTCCACATGAAAATTCACGAAACAAAAGTATGTATCATCGATAAATAAACAGATATGTTTTTCATGTATATGTTATGTGGTGTCTATTAGAAACCCTGTGTTTGGTATGTACGGTCCGTGTCTCTTTTCATTAAGATATGGACAGCTAAATTATGTGTTGGTTATCGAGTCATTGCGATGGCTGATCATGCATAATTTTCTCAATTTGTTAGATATCCATTTTTTTAGCATTTCAAAACCCCCTGAGAGGTACGATATTACTTACCCTAAAACCTAAATTCGAACATGAGTTCGTAGCTACTACACTGCAATTTTAGAAAGCAAAAAGATCATCTTCGGCCATCACCGTTTGACATATCATGGAGCATATATCCGGACTCCAACAATTTAGACCTTCTTCCCCATGTGAGAAACCAACAAAGTACATTGCCACCTTTATGTTGGGTATAATTTACTGAGGTACAACAACAATGAAGCAAATATATATATTAAACAAGAACAAGGTAATAACCAAATAACGAAACAAAACACGAAGGCAATAATAAACTATAATTAGAGACTATAATTGACAAAGAAAAGAGAGAAAACTTATCTCCCACAGAAGCTTTAGAAGTACTGATGAGAGAAATAACAGCTGAGTCGCCAAGCACTACGAAGAGCCCTTGACTGTTTTCGAAGAGATTATTACCCCACTTACGCTGTGATAGGTTGCAGAAATATCACTCGCAGGATAAAACAACACAGATCAATGTGTTCACAGATACACCAAAGATCAACAGCGATCAGCACCTCAGTTTCCCTGAGAACTATGTAAATAATTTGCATGTATTGAGAGAGAATAGAGAAGATGGTTGGCTGCTAGGGTTTTGATATTTTTCCTTATATCAGATCTATCTATATCTCACACGTTATATTTTTATGTATATAATACCAAATAAAACATTAAAGTAGACAAAACATTAAAACCGAATTATTCTGATTTAATTGCATTAACAACATCATGTTAGGGATTAATTGCAGTTATAGTAGCATCAGGATCTAATCAGTCCGTCAGGAACTGATGCTGACCATCAGGATCTGATGATCAGTCCATCAGGAACTTATGTCTGATCAGTTTCATCAGTATTTTTTTTCCTGATACTGATCCATCAGAAATGACTTTTCTGACCCAGTTTTGCTATGAAAAATAAATCTTGCTTTCCTGTTAAAATAAATCAATAATTCAAGTAATAAAATTCATCGCCCAGGTCGCCTCGCGGACGCGAGACGCTCAGACATTCGCCCAAATCGCCCTTCGAGCCGAGCCGAGTCGCGAGGCGAGGCGTGGCAGGCGGCGGCGGCGCGTGTGTGTGCGCGCGCGCGAGGACCACACTAACATCATGCACACCCACATGCCTTAGTAGTTGTATACTATCCTTGCACATGATACTATATAAAGCCACCAACCTCCCTTTATCAAATCAATGTGGGATACAAGTTTTTTTTAAAAATAACCCACATACACCCATTTCCGAGCAACCAACTTCAACTCAATTTATTTATGGATTCCGATAAGAAAATATCTTATATCAAAACATGAAAGTTTAAGTCCTCATAGCAAGGAACAACTTCAAACTGTTAGTTTCCGGAAATTACATCATGAACATATTAAAAATATGTCTTAAACTTTTCCATTTTCTAACATTCCCCCACAAATCCATACAGAAATACATATCGGTCCTCATCATAACTTGTTTTTCAGAGTCGGTATCCTTCCGGGTTTGAACCCTCCTAAGTCCTCTATTTCGATGGTCACCGGATATAGATGGAATGTTTAACCTTGAATTTTTATCCGTTTAGTGTAACCACACTCCATAGATGACGACAAGTCAAAGGCTATGGTGCCAATCTACAGCTTTGAGACGTTTATGGTCGTGTCTCGATCCTGTTCGTCGAATGTTTCAAGGAATAACCCTTTCCTCTAATTGTGACCACATAATTACATTCGCTTAGCTGGGCATCTCCAGAGATGTACTACTATCATCTCGTCATACGACTTGACCCCATTCAGAGTTCAAATAACTCTTGCTATACTAGCAGTTTCAGTACCTTTTAGGTTTACATGGGATTGTCTCAGATACGAACGTATCCTAGTATGTAGTAAAGGTACTACCGATTCATCCTTACAGCTTGTTATAACCACATTGAATACACTTTCAAGGGATCTCCTCTTATGTGTATTGGGTTCCCACTGTTGATGAATCATGATGGGTTATCAGTCCCATCCCCAACCTCGACTTAAGGAAAACTGTATGCTCAAGTCCTTTAGTCAAAGGATCAGCTATATTATCTTGAGTTCCAATGAACTCTATAGCTATAGTCCTATCAGACACTGAACCCCTTATAGACTTAAGTCTAACTTGGATGTGTCTCTTTGTCTTAGCATTATACTTGTTACTTCTGATCTTGTCGATAGTTGTACGGCTATCACAATGAACAGAAATATGTTGGAAGTGGTTGACTTACTCCATGTAACACCGACATAAGTCCATGTAACCATTCAGCCTCCGTCCTCGTGGCATTTAATGCGCACAACTCAGCCTCAAACGTAGACCGAGTTACAACCATATGTCTAGTTGACTTCCAAGATAATGCTCCACGCGCAAGGGTAAACAGGTATCCAGTCACTCCATTGAAACCAAACTTCTTAGCTATCCAACTTGCATCATTATATCACTCAAGCACACCAGGAAACCTCCTATAGTGCAAGCCAAGATATATGGTGTATTTTAGATATCTAAGCACTCTATCAAGAGCATCCCAATGAGTCCTGTTTGGACAGCTTGTATATCTAGCTAACTTAGACACGGAATATGAGATATCCGGTCTAGTACCATTAGCAAGATATTGCAAACTCCTAATAATCTGAGAATATCTTAACTGAGACACAGGCACGCCCGACTCATTCTTGACAAGGGCAACTTTAGGATCATATGGTGTACTAGCGATTTTACAATTTGAATAACCATACTTCCAAAGTATATATTTCTCTATATAATGAGATTGTGACAAGGTTATTCCTTCAGTTGACTGAGTCAACTTAAGACCAAGAATCACACTAGCTTCACCCATATCCTTCATTTCAAAGTGCCTTTTCAAGAAACTTTTTGTCTCGTTAATAATCTCAATATTGGTTCCAAACAACAATATATCATCCACATACAGGCATAAAAAATATGTTCACTTCCTTTAACCTTATAGTAGACACACTTGTCACTATCATTAACTATAAAACCGAAAGCCAAAGCGGTTTTATCAAACTTCTTGTGCCAGTCTCTAGGAGCTTGTTTCAAGCCATAGATAGACTTGACAAACTTACATACTTTCCTTTTGTTGCCAGATGCAACAAATCCCTCAAGCTGATCCATATAGATCTCTTCTGCAAGGTCACCATGAAGAAAAGTTTTCTTTACATCCATTTGATAGATGATAAGACCATGTACGGAAGCCAATGCTACTAGCATTCAGATTGTTATCAATCTTGCAACATGAGAGTATGTATCAAAGTAGTCAATGCCTTCCATTTGCCTAAAACCCTTAGCTACTAGTCGAGCCTTATACTTATCTATTGAGCCATCAAGGTTCATCTTTATTTTGAATATCCACTTACATCTTATAGTAGAACACCCAAGAGGGAGGTCAACTAACTCCCATGTCCTGTTAGAAACAATTGAGTCAATCTCACTCTTAACAGCGCCTTTCCAATGCCTAGATTCAGTTGAATCCATGGCTTGTCGAAAAGTTAAGGGTTCATCCTCAACATTTTAAGTGACATAATCACTTCCAAAGTCCTTGACCACCTTAGCACGCTTGCTCCTTCTAGGTTCCTCTACTTCGTAAGGAGTAGAACTACTACCAGTATCCGCCTTCAATTTGTCTTCTTTTCCACATGATCAGGAATAGAACTAGATGTGTGAGAGGGATCATCATCAGAAGTACTCTCAGGTAATCCAGTCTTCATAGGGAAAACATCCTCAAAGAACGTCGCATCATGAAACTCAACTATAGTGTTTGGCACTATACCGTCTATGTCAAATTTTAACACTAAAAATCTCATAGCCTTAGTGGTTTGAATATAGCCTCAAAAGATGCAATCAACAGTTTTCGGACCTAGTTTCTTTCTCTTGTGTTCAGGGACAAGTACCTTTGCAAGGCACCCCCACACACGAAGATACTTAAGACTGGTCTTCTTTCCTTTCCATAATTCATAGGGTGTCTTGTCCATATGTTTCAGAGGGACTCTATTCAGAATATGACAAACCGTATTTAGAGCCTCTCCCCACATGTACTTAGACAACCTAAAATTAATTAGCATATTGTTAATCATATCCTTAAATGGTCTGTTCTTTCGTTCTTCCACCCCATTAGACTCAGGTGTGTATGGTGGAGTCACCTCATGAACTATACCATTGCTATTGCAAAATTCATTAAACGAGGTAAATGTGTACTCACAACCTCTATCAAATCTCAAACATTTAAGTACTTTACCAGTTTATGTTTCAACTTCATTTTTAAACATAATGAATTTTTCTAGTGCTTCATCTTTATGTTTTAGCAAATAAACATAACAGTATCTACTATGATCATCTATAAAGGTAATGAAATATCTTTTATTATCTTTAGTCACTATGCCCCTGAATTCACATATATCAGTATGAACTAATTCTAACACATCAGAATCCCTAACCACATTATGAAAGGGTTTCCTTATTGATTTAGCAGTTACACGTACTTGTCATTTAGATTTCTTATCAATGTCATGTTTTGGAATCAACTCTAAATGCATCATATTCTTTAAAGCACAAAAATTTAAGTGACCAAGTCTAGAATACCACAAATCGGATGATTCTACACAATTAACAGAAGGAGTTGCAATATCATTAATAAAACTACCCAAAACAGGCTCCACATTTAGTAAAAACAAACCATCGAACACATAACCTTTGCCAAAAAATAAACCAGTATGAGTAATAACTGCCTTATTACATTTCAAAGAAACTTCAAAGCCATTTTTAACTAAACAACTTCCACTAATTATATTTCTACGAATACGCCCAAAAGCAAACTTCAGGTCCATATTTCCTATTCCAAGTACTTGAGCAGCACTAGCATTCCCCATCGTCACTGTCACGCCATGAATCCGTTGATAAGATACAAACATAGTAATATCAGCACAAATATGAACATTAGCTCCAATATCAATCAACCATTCATTTGACAGATAAGTGGAATTTAGTTCAGGGTTGTAGGTAACATACTTGTCATTGGTTTCAGAGGCAACAACTCACCAACAACCATGTTAGCCACTGGCCCACTCGTGGTTCCAAGCACATTATTAGCTTGTGCCACCACATCAGCTTTCTTAGCTTTCTTTACAGGACAGTCCTTGCTCCAATGACCAACTTGGTTTGTTTGCCTTTGGTTTTTTTAGCCTTGTTCTTGTCAGTTTTAGGCTTAGCATTCTCCTTCTTAGTGACAATTTTTTTTGTCCAACAGTCACAATGTTCACCTTCGAATTCCCATGTTCAGCATGCATCACATGTCCCTGTTTGGACTTGTGTTGCTCCTGCACAGAGATGTCCAACATCAGGCTTTTCAATCACAGCCATAACCTGAAACTTCTCAGGAAGGTCCATTCCGGACTCCTTCAAAGCATGAATCAACATCTCAAACTCATGTACCTGCTCAGTCATGGATTTAGTATCCACTAGTTTAAAATCAAGGAACCGTGCCACATAATACTTTTCCAACCCTTGCGAGTCAATATTATGTGTCTGGTTAAGCTTCTCCCATAAAAGCTTAACAGTGTAGAAGTCAAATGAATACACATCGAACAAGGTGTTCGCTAAAATTGCCAAAATAGCATCCCTAGCCACCCATCATTTTCCTCCCACATAGCATAAACCTTAACAGAATCAGCATTAGCCTGATCAACAACTAGTTTCTCATACTGCACCACTGGCCAAAGACCCTTTACCGTTAACCACAGTTTCATCTTTTTCTGCCAACGAGAAAAACCAACACCCCCACCGAATTTATCAGGCATTCCTGACAAATCGATAGGCTGTGGAAAACGGTACGTGGTCCAATCAATAGTGGTACCAGTAACAACAGATCCTGACCCAGTAGCAATAACAACATGAGTTTCTGTATCGTTAACCATCTTGCTTAAAATAATATATAACAAATAATCTCTTCAAGATTGTTGGGTATAATTTACTGAAGTACAACAACAATGAGGCAATTATATATATTAAACAAGTAAAAGACAAGAACCAAATAACGGAACAAAACACGAAGGTAATAACAAACTATAATTAGAGACTGTAATTGACAAAGAAAAGAGAGAAAACTTATCTCCCACGGAAGCTTTAGAAGTACTGATGAGAGAAATAACAGCTGAGTCGCCAATCACTACGAAGAGCCCTTGACTGTTATTGAAGAGATTATTACCTCACTTACGCTGTGATGAGTCGCAGAAATATCACTCCTAGGATAAAACAACACAGATCATTGTGTTCACATATACACTAAAGATCAACAACGATCAACACCTCAATTTGCCTAAGAACTATGTAAATAATCTGTATGTATTGAGAGAGAATAGAGAAGATGGTTGGCTGCTAGGGTTTTGATATTTTTCCATATATCAGTTCTATATCTATCTCACACGTTATATTTTTATGTATATAATACCAAATAAAATGTTATAGTAGACAAAACATTAAAACCGAATTATTCTGATTTAATTGCATTAACAGCATCAGGTCAGAGATTAATTATAGTTACAGCAACATCAGGATCTGATCAATCCGTCAAGAACTGATGCTTAGCATCAGGATCTGATGAGTTCCGTCAGGAACTGATGCTGACCATCAGGATCTAATGATCAGTCCGTCAGGAACTGATGTCTGATCAGTTTCATCAGGATTTTATTCCTGAAACGATCCATCAGAAATGACTTTTCTGACCCAGTTTTGCTATGACAAATAAATCATGATTTCCTGTTAAAATAAATCAATAATTCAAGTAATAAAATTCCTCTCATAGGTCGCCTCGCGGACGCGAGACGCTGAGACATTCGCCCAAATCGCCCTTCGACCCGAGTAGTGACGAGGCGAGGCGGGCGGCGGTGGCATGCGTGTGTGCGCGCGCGATGCCCACACTAACACCATGCACACCCACATGCCTTAGTGGTTATATTTGTATACTAGCCTTGCACATGATACTATATAAAGCCACCAACCTCCCTTTATCAAATCAACGTGGGATACAAGTTTTTTTTAAAAACAACCGACATACACCCATTTCCAAGCAACCAAATTCAACTCAATTTATTTATGGATTCCACTAAGAAAATATTAGATGACCCAAATATGAAATTTTAAGTTTTCATAGTAAGAAACAACTTCCAATTGTTAGTTTCCGCAAATTACGTTAAGAACATATTAAAAATATGTCTTAAACTTTTTCATTTTCTAACACTTTAGAAGCGCGATGGAATGTGACATTGACTGTATTTAGTATGCACTCCATGACAATAGTTCAGAGCATCAAAATCTTCTTCCACCATTACCGTCATAAATATTTTGGATTGCTGACCCAAATCATGCCCCGCCAGAATACAATATCGTGCCATCTTCCCTATCTAAGACATGTAAGGGTGATGTTCAACAACTTCCTTCAACTTATGATAACATATTGGAATTTGTTATTGTGAAAGCTATAAACAAATACTTATTTGAATGTAATAGTTAGGCATTTAAATAAGAATAAAGCAATTAATTGGAGTAATGGACCGGCGAATCCAGTCATGTAATGTTCAGTTTGAGTTTTCATGATTCCCTTTGAAAGGACTGAGTTATTGGCTTGATATCTCTGTACTATAAGTTGACATATATAGACTCGTTGTCACTTGGTAGAGCGTTGAGGTACGTAATTAGCTCCAGGGGCCTCACCCCTCCGTATGCTCGGTTAGCACGAATTGCGGAAGTAATATTATAAACAAAATATGAGATAATGGTACTATTAAGATACATAACTATTAATAATATTAATTTAATATACGTAATGGGAAAGTTCTGTTACAGAAAGTAATAAAGAAAATATGGGTGTGTAGCTATTAGTGAATAAAGATAAAAATTGACTGTGTGTATGTAGCTATCATGAACTAAAAACACATCAAGGCAAAAAACTTTGTAAACATACCAAATAACTTGTAGTAAATATCATATTAGTTGTCCGACCAAAAATTGAGGTATTATTGCAGTTAGAGTAACACCACCCAAAATTATTACAATTTTATTGTCATAATGTTGTGCTGTGAAGAATATCTCATTTATTTGTTATAATTAAGTATAGCAAAATAAGAAATGACAATCTAATTCGAGAAAATAGATAATCTACTAACCTTGGACAAAATTGTTTAAGATCATATGCTGCTTTAGGAAGCGATTGTTTCAATATCAGCAATTTTAACCAGCTAGGATATCAAATGTCATCCGCTGCAGTATGCAAGCTACCGATCTGCTAGTTTGTACAGGTCAGTTCCAAAAATGATCGAAGAACTATTCTAAAAATCATTATTATTTAAAATAGCATGAACACGACAACCATAATACCTTAAGTTGCATATCATATAGTAGAGTATAATATCATTAGTGACCATGCAACAAGAAATTGATCCTTTTATCATGTAGTAATTCTTGATATACAGTAAATTATAATCCAGGGATTTAGGCTGAACTCGAAAGGCTTATTGATTAACACCTTTAAGTTTATTTCAAGAATTATAAAACATTTGGGAGAAATAGGGTGGAAATAAAAGCATTAAATAATGTATATCACCCTAAATGAAAGCATTAAATATGAAAATTAAAAAAAGGCTCAAAAGCTAAATAGTTGTGCGCTTAAAAAGCTAGGTTGAAATGCATGACAAATATCATACAAACTCAAATTGCCAAAGAAAGTCTAACCAACCACGTTTTAAATTTTTATTAGTCACGGTGAATTCCAGACTTTTACTTTGATTTATGTCTCGTGTGAGCAAAAGAATCGTGAATGAAGCATTTAGTAGCAGCTAAATTCTCACATATGTTTAAAGGTAATTAATCTAGCACAACTTGGAGAAAATTTGCTCAAATATGCATGCCTTTAATGGCATACTAAAGAACCACAAAGACTATTTGAATATGCATAACATAAACCCAGTTGAATTAATCATTGTAAGGAACACTACATGAAAGACTAATTTGGTAAACACTGCTGCTAAAAGAACATAAGACAATATCATACACCAACACTTACAGAAGATGAACATTGTCTCTACAATAAGTTCACTTGGACGTAAGTTTTTAAAAAATTAAACTTCATACAATTCACACATTGTCTCTGTTTGCAGTGAATCTTCCCATAAATAATGAAGTTGTTCAGGGAATGAATTGCGGTTAATAAAATTTTAAACAAGCCTATTTAAGCACCATGTATAAATCTAGAGATTGTTGGTGCTGTAATAAAAATTGAGGAACAAGTTTTTTAAAAGATTCTGGAATTAAGAAGCATGTATGCGCTACTTACTCACACATCTGCATTAGCACCTCCATAAGCTTCTTTTCATCAGAGGCCAATATGGCTTGTTGTTAAAAACAACAATTTTGAGTAACAATGTAGGCTAAGAGATAGGGGAACATCGAGCGTCTAAGCAAAAGGAAAAACCTCTTGTACTTGATCCACCATCTAATCAATACCTCTTCTACGTTTAGGTTGTAATGTGTCCACTTCTTGGGATCTTTCACATGAAAACATGTCTAAAATAATGCAAATAATTACTTAAGAGACAAAGGTATACATGATGGCATTGCCAAGATATATTTTCTAAAATATTCTCGAGAATCATTACTTATCTTCAACAATCTCGGCCTTTGCACAACATTTTTGGCGATGAACACTTTGGAATTACCTCCCCTATTCCGTGCCCGCTCCATTAAACATAGATTCTAGACCATTGTCGCTTGACGAAACATTTTGCCAAAGAAAACATTTAAAGTTAAATAACGAGAAAAGGATATTACTAAGCAATTAAGCATTGCATAACCAGGTGAATTGAACACCTCAAGGCAAATTATTCAAGAAAGACCTCTTTGTTGAACAACTAAACATTGCTGATTAAAAAAATAGAAGACAACATAAGGCATTAACAGTAATAAGTTTTACTCCATATATAATATACTTGTCTATTGTTAAAATTCACATGGAAATGCTAAATTAATATCTACGTACGAAACTATTAGTTTATAACATTTAATGAATATTCATAGTTAATGGTCAAGGGCATAAATACGTAGGTATATTTATTAAAATGTGATTTTTTATGATTTGGTCGGGTTGGGTTAGTTCAAAAAAAGCGAAACTCATAACCAACCCATTAAAGTCGGGTTGAAGTTTTTTAATCGTCTACCATCGGTTTAAATAATTCGGTTTGGGTAGATCAAATATAGGATCGGTTTGGATCGGGTTGGTCAGTTTGATCAACCCATGAACACCCCTAGTTTGAACAATAGCATTTATACTAAAGGATATAAGGCACAAAGTAAACTAAACATCATTATGGCTAGAAGTCTTTAAAACATACATAAAATAATATAATAATAAAATACATAAAAGAGATATAACAATAGTCTAATCAAATGGAATCCTTTTGGTTAAATACGTAACAAAGAAGACTCATACGATATAAAAATACTATGTTTATCATATTGTCAAACTACCTCTAATATACAAAGAAATTAATAATATTCAAGTGTACTTACAACATCATAGATTAAAACAACACGATTTTTAATAAAATAATTTTAAGTACCACGTATATGTTAGGATAAAGCCAAAAGTATTGTAAAAGAATGAGTATCTATTTCTATAATTTAGCAAAAAAAATTGATTTTTGGTGCTAAAATAATACTCCCTCCGTTCCACTCATTTTATCCACAATCAAAAATGCACATTTTATTCAATTATATTAACTAGGCTTAGTGTTACCAAATAAATGTATTGTTTTTAAATAAATTTACATAAATAACATTCAATTTACTATATTAACCGGAATGTGGACAGATTTGTGGGACAAACAAAATAGGAAATGTGGTCACAATAAATGGGACGGAAGGAGTATCAAGATTCCAATTAGTATATGAAAATATAGCTAAACTGGAAAAATAAGTCCAAGAAATCATAAAAGAAAATAGACAAGTCGTGAAAACGACACATGTTTGCCTCTTATGGACCCAAAATATATGCCATCAATCATGGCCACCCATAAATGGTACATAAATATTTTTTTTGACTAATATGGGTTACAGGCTTATAATTCAGTATCTGTTTTTAGAAATTTTTTGGGTTTTTTGGGTGAGCAGAGTGAACCTAAGACCTTGAACGACGAATGATAAAACCTTAACCACTTGGCGTATCCACTTGGCCACCCATAAATGCTACATAGATATTGATTACCTTAATTACGTAGCATAGAATTTGACAAACATCTATTCATAAAAAAATTATTTATTAAATTTAAAACATAAATTAAAGTGTTAACTACCAAATAAAAGAGTGCATACAATGAAATATATGGAAAGTAATTTAGCATAGTGAATACCATTTAAATATAACTAGAAAAATGACTTCTCATACAATCTGTTAAGAGAGAAGCCATTTAAACGCAATAAACAAAAGATAATTAAATATGTAACTTACGAATAATCCTATTTTCATGTAAGGTTAAACAGAATTAACATATTAAAGCACCTTAAAGAATATTAATGCACACACGCTAATCAATTATGATAAACAAAATTAGAGCCTAAACCAAACAGTCATAATTAAGACACATAAATATACCAATCATTTTAAAAGAAGAAATAACTAAAAAATGTAAAATTTAAACCATAATAAAAGCACGTAAATTAAATCTTCTGTAGTTGACCAAAACCTAATTAGTAGAATAATATATATTCTTACACTATAAATAACTAAAAAGAGGATAAAATAAAGACTTAACAATTTACTATATTAAAATAAACGTGTGTAAATAACTCATAAAAACATTTAATCACATTAACGATATTTACCAAAAAGTACTAACTATTAGCCCTAATTCAAGATTAGATAAATCAAATGAGCACAGAGCACGAAACTAGGATTCAAACTACAAAAGACTCGATGATTCAAGTGTAACTTGGTAATTTAAGCACAGAAAATAAAATTTAAAACACAATCAAACATAGCAAAACTCACAAAAAATAGAAAAAAATGCAGCAATACTGACTAAGAGAAAACTCAAATATATTAGACTAAAAATTCACAATTAAGAGATAAACAAAAAATAAATAAAAAGGAGACTCAAGTATCAAATGTCAATGATGTAAAACCTTTAATATTCAGTGAAGGAGATAATATTGCCCATAGTTAAGAAAATACAATAAATATCCCTCAACTTAACATTTACCTAGATAAATTGATGTTAATTATAATATTTTCACCAGAAATATCAAAAAGTGGTGAATATGCTCGGGCAATTCTCAATAATTAATTAATATGCGATGTCACGAAGAATTAAGAGACCATAACTGATCTGTGGGGTCTATACACGCGGACGTGGCATGATTTCTTAGAGAATCTCCCACAACCCCGTTTTCACGGTTTAGGCCGATAATGCCTATTCTTTAAAGGTGCTACTATAGAGAATAAATGTGTCTTATGCTAAGTTTTTGAAGAACATAGCTTGCATGTATTTTTTTTCTCTTTTGAAAGCACTTAGTTTGCATAGATTTGTTGAATGAAAGTTTGCATAAGAGTTTTAGAAAGCGACCAATGTCGAAGGTCTTTCTTTGCCAAAAACAAAGAAAATATCTTGTACAGATACAAGGAAAATGTGAAGCCTAGTGATATAAATGGTGACGCAATGGATCAGTGAATTTCTCTCATGTTTAGAGGTCTTTCTTTGCCTAAAACAAAGAAAATATTTTATTAGTTACATGGGAAATGTGTAGGCTATTGATATAAATATTGACGCAATGGATCGGTGAATTTCTCCCATGTTTAAAGGTTTTTCTTTGCCTAAAAGAAATAAAATATTTTGAATAGTTATACGGGAAATGTGAAATCAATGTGATAACAAATTATAAAATGGTTAAAGTATCCCAATTTTGGGGTCAATATCTAGTGCTCTATTATTTTTTCATGAATTCCAACACACTAATATTATGTGTGGTAGCTTGAGGTAAGGAGTGGTGAAGTAGTTCACCGCAATTTTCCGGCAACTAGAGATCTCCAAAAAACCCAAAACCCGAAATTCGATCATGCCCGATCTGGAAAAAGCCTAAAAAACCCGATCCGGTCCGGTTTGGCTCGGCCTGCAGGCCTTAAACGGACCACATATTTTCCTCCAAGATTCGGCTCGGTCCGAAACTTGAAAATTTCGGATAAAGCCTTGTTTTCCAAAAAGTCCGGATAAAGCTCGTGCTTTCAAAAAGGCCGAATAAAGCTCGGGCTTTTCAAAAAGCCCGGAAAAAACCCGTTTTTAGTATAAAAATCAAAAATATATAATATTATTATTTTATTCAAATATTAAAAAATAAATAAAATAGCTTGGCTAGATTTTTAAAAAAGCTCAGTCCGACCCGGTCCTTTTCTTCATTTGACTAGCTTTTCATTTCAAGTACCTTCTCTTCATTTGTTGCCATCTTTAGAAAGAGAGAAAGAGATTTTATTTCCTTATACTTGATTCTTTAAGTATACGGTGGATTTTTGGGAAAAAATCAAAGTGTTCGAATTCGAATTCTGACAACCTTTACATACACTCATTTACTTTATGTAATACTTATACGATCTCATAATTTCCATAACAGTACTCTCATATAGTGTGATATGATAATTTTCCTTAATCAACACAATCAACAACAAGTTACTATTCATCAGGATTACAAAAATTCCAAAAATCGGGGTAATTACACATATACATGGCTTAATTTCATATTATTATGGAAAAGATTGTAAAAAATTATCTGGAAAACATATACAAAATTTGAAATCCAACCAATAATGACTTACAGTGGAATGCGCCTGAGGTGGTGGAGGTGGTGGAGGGGGTAGAATAGTACCCTGCATGACAAGACATAAACATGGATTAGTTAATTTTATTCTATTATGAACAAGATTGTATAGTTTTATCTAAAAGAAACTTTCAAATATATATATAGGAAAGTCACTATACTGGAAATACAGGGAATAAATTGTGCACATATATCCTCTAGGTCATTTTATCCCATGTTTTCATTTTGATGTGGTTGACTCTGCAAATTCAATTTCCTCTTAGCAGTTCCAGACTTGTTTTTCACAGTTGCATCATTATCTTGTTCCAGGTTGTTCAATCGTGGAGACTTGTGAGTCCTATCTGAGCCATATCCACTTCCACTATTTTTTTGTTCCTTTATTTTTCTTGTAGTTGATGAGTCGTAACAAACATGCACTTGACTTGTTTGTTTCCTACAAAAAAATATAATGACAGTTACTAAGAAGCGATACATAAAAATATAAATCCAACATTCTTGAAACATCTAGGCAAGACAATTTACAATAGTTTTCGAAAGAGTACCTTCGAGTATATAATGCCTTGGCCTCATGATAACATGGGGCTGCATTTGCTTAATTGGCTCAATCTTGTTATCAACAATGTTGTCCATGTAGAAGTGAATATGGTCAGCACTGCTAACTTTTCCAACTAGTGTAAACAGGTCAGAATTATTTGTTACCAATTTCCAGTCCCCCAACTTATCTTGGATATAAATTCCTCCAATTTCTGGATAGTGAATATCATCTTTGACATGCTCCAATAGGACTGTATAAGAAAATTTGTCAGGATCGACACCCCTTACAAGAAACTCTTTCCCACCAGCATATCTTGTTCTTTGAAATTCTCCATAGTAGTGGACCGTGATATGAAATTCTCCTATTCTATACAAAAAATAAATTATACTTTAAAAATACGAACATAGTTGTTGCAAGTAATGAACAATAAAATAAGAAGCAAAAACGTAATTAAATGGATTACAATAAAAAGTTACATTGACAGATAGTATGCGGCAACAAGCACAGTAAAATTACAATACGAACACTATTGTTGAAAGTAACAAGTTGAGTTTATATAAATTAAAGAACAGCACAATAAAATTAATGTACTCAATTCACTGAATGAAAATTTAGGGCCTTACGATAAGAGTACAATGCTAAGTTCACTGAATGAAAGTTTGATTCATTTGACTAATTAGGAAGGTTCATTCATTTTATTTGGCTGGATGGGGACTTTTCTTTTTGGGACATCATCCCTACACCAACTAGCTTCATTAATTTGACTTTCTATTTCTGGACCAAGGTGTATATCATGTAAAACAAGATCATCTTGGCCTTCATTTGCATTCTCACTTTCAACATCACACTAGTCCCGTGGTAAGCGCTTGATAATATTATACAACATCTTATCAACCGTATCTTCTATATAAAAAATATGTTGTACTTGTGAAGCCAATATGTAAGGATCTGACTTTTGGCATATTCTATTAAAATTTACCCTAGTCAGCCCATACACATCCTTTTGTTCTTGATACCAATACCACTTAAAAACCACAGCTGACAATTCATCCCAGTAGTCGTTTCTACTATCTCTTTAATTGCTCCATAGTAATTGACATTGCCAACTCTTGGGTTCTCGTCTTTTGAACTAGAAAAAATTGTAGCCAAAGCCGTCAAAAAACACCACTGTTTTGTGTTTTACATTTAGTATCTCTATTCTTTGAATGGAATCTATATCCATTAATTACATATCCACTGTACTACTTAGCTGCTCTATTAGGGTTGTCGCAAGCACTTCCAGTTCTCTCTAAATGTTCAGTTTATTTTCAATATGTTCCTTCATCCACTTCCAGAATTCGTCATTTTGTTCTTTCTCCATTTTATACCTTTTCAACTTTTCTTGACCAACAACTAAAACATGATGCTCCCTACATTAACTATGTAATTTAAAAAACCTAGAATACAATGCTAGTTCTACAATAAATAAAATAAAGAATAAGTAAATACTTACTCAATTAAAGACTCTATTTCTTTATTTCCGCTGTTAAATAGAATGTGGTGATGAATTGTCCTCCACTGAGATTCTTTCAAATGAATTGATTTTCCATCTTTATTTCTTCTCTTACCAATATCTTACTCTAATTTTTGTGGAAAACTTTGAAATTTAGCAGGCTTCGTAATTTTTGATCCCGCATTGCCACCCAAGAATCTTGAGCAAAATGCCAAACCTTCTTCCGCCAGGTAACCCTCCGTGATAGATCCCTCTGGTTTGCTTCTGTTTCGTACATAAGACTTTAATTTTCTCAAATAGCGCTCAATAGGAAACATGGAGTGGACGTGTGGCGGTCCACCATATTGCACTTCTCTGCATAAGTGAACTAACAAATGGACCATTATGTCGAAGAAGGCATTCACAAATATAGTCTCAAATTGACAAAGGATTTCCACAATTTCTTGTTGCAACCTTCGAAGTTCATTTAAGTCGATAACTTTGCTTCAAATACCTCTTAAAAAATGCCCATATTCTAATAAAAAATGTCGCAACATCAGGTTTTAGTGATTTTTTCACCGTAAACTGTATCAAATAGTGCAACCCTAATTTCAAGGTGTCTCCCATCAAGTGATCAAACAGGCAGGAGGACCTTCTTAATGCCAAGTTCTTGTAAATCTAAACGCGCATTGACATGGTCCTTATCTTGCCACCCATATTTAGAAAAGTGACAAGAATGTTGTCACAAACATTTTTCTCAATATGTATTACATCGAGGCTGTGTCGATGTAAATTATGACTCCAATACGGTAAATTAAAAAATACTGACTTTTTCTTAAAGGGGGAATCAACATTCTTCACCTTTTTTTGTCCCGGTTCCTTCTTCTTTTTTCCAAACTGATTTTGGAAACTAGACAACAAATCTTCTATGTCTGTTCCTGACAGAATTGCAAGGGGTTGTCCCATTTCTATTTGTCCATTGAACCTTCTTTTATTAAACCTCCACTTTTTTGGGTTTCAAATTTTTTTTGTTTTATTTACGTTTATCCGCTGCGTTTTATGCCTTCGAAACGAAAGGTTTTAGCTAATCACGATTTAATTATTGTTTAATTGGGTAACAATGATGTATTACTAGATACCGCTCATTGTTTATAATTTTATTAGAGAATAAAATTATTGCCAATTAAACAATAGCCTATAAGGTCGCACAAATAGAGCACTTAATGGAATAGTTAATTTAAATTATGGATTTCAATTAATTGATGATTATTTGAATTTTATTATAATTAAGTAAGACTTAATTGAGATAATATAAATTCGAATTAAAAGGAATGTTTTTTGCCCATAATAATTAAGTATGACTTAGTTATTAATTAAATAATAGAAATTCGTTTAACCATACATATTATAGATTAAACTCGAGGCATGTATTTAGTCATCCTCTTCAACATTTAATCCGGGTTTACTTGATCCATGAGTAGATTATCGAGACAAATCATTATTTGAGCATGGCCATGCTTTTATAATCTCACTCAATCAAGAGGCCAATAATATCTCTCCTAATTATAGGAGAGTTAAATCCTTTATCTATCATTCATATTTCTCATACGACTCATGATATACCCAATGTCCACTTTTATCGTCACCCGATCAAAAGTAACTTTTAATGTAGTCAAAGTATATTAATCCTCGTATAGAAATATAATGATTTCAAGTCAAAGGATCGTTACACCATTATCACTGTGAGTCTTTCTTATGACTTTATTAAACATGAAGAATCACACTGTGGGTCTGTCCAGTACCATGTACTCTCACATGTACCTATGTATTGACTTTAGTATCCCCATACTTATAACCAATGAGATGTGGTTATCTTGTCAAACAACATACTAGTCTATCTATGTATTATTATTGTTCTATATAATAATACTCGACTAGGGACCTTTAAGAATATGATATATTATATAATCTCAAGTTCAAGTCATGTACTTAAACTATACAATTTGTATCATGATTCTAAGGACATTTATTATGCTAACAAAATATCGCAGTAATTAAGGTCATAATAAATACATTTATTGAATGATCAACTGACATACAGATTATAAAAGAATAATGTATTGCCTCTAGGGCACCTACACTAACAATCTCCCACTTGCACTAGAGCCAATCACCCATATATCTAATTGATAAGTGGATTTTATATCCACTTGGAATGCTTTATTACAAGCTTAAATTGGTGTTTTGGACTCAAGTTGTTGGTATTTTGATGTGTTTTTGTGTTATTGCATTTCAGATATTAGTTAAATGAAGAAAAGAGCTTTTAAAGGAAATATGATGAAAAGTGATCAGAATTGGAAGCCAAGGCCATTGTCAAGTTGTAGAGAATCTCAATAGCTTCGCGTGGGCAGTTGAATCGCCTAATTCTGACGAGTAGAACTCAAGTTATGGCCAAAACAAGATTCATCAGAATATTTTTCCCAGTCAGTAGCTGAGCGCCCGCTCAGAGAGTTGAGCGCCCGCTCAGGAGAGCTGAGCGGCCGCTCAGGGCGTGGCTGGTCGCTGATTTCGCTGAAAAAGTCTTTTTTGAGTAGAATTTGACGATTTTAAGGGTCCAGGTCCACTAGGGGCGTATATATACTTAAAAAAAAGGGTTTTCATCATCCGGGAAGATTGGGATACCAAGGAGAAGGCCTAGAAGCACATAACAACTCTGAAAAAGAAGATCTTGTTTTTAACTTGTGATTCTTTGAATTAGTTGTAACTTTGGATGCTCGTTTTCGTTCTTGTTGAACCTAGATCTCGTTTATTCGTACTTTGATTATTATTTAGTTTATTAAGACCTTGTTTATACCATGCTTTCATTGGAACCCATGGTGACGATGAGTTCGATTATGGGCTAATCGTTGTCATGGGATTCTAGCGGATTTACTTATGGATTTCAATAATTAATTGTTTCGATATCTTGGTATGTGGTGATTGATTGATATCCTAGTATTGGTTGTGCTTATTCGTCTTATGTGCGTAGCTAACATATAAGATAGCGTGTTAATCTCTATTGAAGCGACAGTGAATATAGAGGTTTAGAACTTGCCATGCTAGCATAGGTTCATGTATTGTATGCATGATTCGTAGGTAACTCTAACCGTTTTACTTGCCCTATGTAATCAAGATAGATAACTTGTGCTTAAACCGTTATGTTGTCAAATTCTATAGACATATAGGGTCTCAATATAATTGGTGCCTATTCAGCTTCTATCTCTTTTGTGGATGTCTGGTAGAATGGTACTCGTGCAATGAAAGTTGGCGTTTATCAGTTTCGTGTTATCTGATTAGTGTCATCACCATCACATGCTAAGGTTAAGAACAATAAGGCTATTGAATGAAGTATTTAATGAAGTTAGGATCCCATGTTTATCATATATATTAATTTAACCTCAATTCTCTTAGTTAATGTTATTTAGTATAATCTTTTAGTTTAATAAAAACCCAATTTGTTATTTGTCTTAGCATTGAGCGATAACCATACATTGTTGCATAGGTGCATAAATTGAACTTAACCTAAACCAGTCTCTGTGGGAACGAATCTGATTTATATCTTATACTACTTGCGAACGCGTATACTTGCGTGAATATTAGCGCGTGTTTTCGCCCTAACACTAATACCCATGGAACTAGTGTGACCATCGTGCTTCTGCTGTGACAAGCCTTTGGTCAGTGGGTCTGCAATGTTATCATTTATGTGCACTTTACATATGTGTATATCACCCCTTTCATTAATCTCTCGAATAAGGTGAAATCTCCTGAGTATATATTTAGCCCGGGAGTGTGATCTAGGTTCTTTAGCCTGTGCAATGGCTCCATTATTAATGCAGTATAGATCAATGGGATCTACGATCGATGGAACCACTCCCAAATCAGAAATGAACTTTCGAATCCGAACGGCCTCCTTAGCTGCTTCACAAGCTGTAATGTACTCAGCCTGCATTGTAGAATCAGCTACTGTTTCTTGCTTTGAACTCTTCCATCTTACAGCACCTCTGTTTAGACAAAACACAAAACCAGAATGTGATACAGTATCATCTCTGTCTGTTTGGAAACTTGCATCGGTGTAACCTTTTACAACGAGTTTCTCTTCTCCTCCATACACCAAGAATGAATCTTTAGTTCTTTTCAGGTACTTAAGAATATTCTTAACTGCCGTCCAGTGACCTTCACCCGGATTAGACTGGTATCTGCTCGTCATACTCAAAGCATACGAGACATCTGGGCGAGTACATACCATTGCATACATGATAGATCCAATTGCTGAAATATATGGAACTTTATTCATGTGGTCCTTCTCATCCAATGATTTCGGACACTAGTCCTTGAAGATCGTTATCCCTTGAGACACGGGGACATATCCCCTTTTTGCATTTTGCATTCCAAAATGATGCAAAACCTTATCAATGTATGTGCTCTGACTTAGACCGATCATCCTTCTAGATCTTTCTCTATAGATCCTCATTCCTAGAATGTAGGATGCCTCTCCTAAGTCTTTAATGGAGAAATTGCTCCCTAACCAAGTCTTAACAGCCTTTAGAGAAGGTATGTCATTCCCCATTAGTAGTATATCGTCAACATATAGTACTATGAATGCCACATAGCTCCCACTAACCTTCTTGTAAACACACGGTTCATCTTCGTTTTGAACAAAGCCATACTCTGTGACTATTTCATCAAAACGGATATTCCATCTCCTAGAGGATTGCTTCAATCCATAAATGGATCGACGTAATTTACATACCTTGCCAGCATTCCTTTGATCGACAAAACCCTCAGGTTGTGTCATGTACACATCCTCTTCAAGGCTTCCATTAAGGAAGGCTGTTTTGACATCCATTTGCCAGATTTCATAATCATGGAATGCTGCAATGGCAAGTAAAATCCTTATAGACTTGACCATAGCCACTGGTGAGAAAGTTTCATCATAGTCAATACCATGAATTTGTTTGAAACCTTTTGCAACCAGCCTAGCTTTATAGGTCTGAACATTTCCATCCATGCCCTTTTTCTTCTTAAAAACCCATTTGCACCCTATGGGTTTTACCCCTTCAGGTGGATCAACCAAAGTCCATACTTGGTTTTTGTACATGGATTCTATCTCGGATTTCATGGCTTCAAGCCATCTCTTAGAGTCTGGACTGTTCATAGCATCTTGGTATGTGAGAGGCTCATCTTCATCTATGAGCATCAAATCACCACACTGAGTCATGAGAAATCCATATCTCTCTGGCTCATGGCGAAATCTACCAGATCTACGAACAACCTGTGTTTGTTGAGCATTATCATTATTCTGCTCTTGTTCCACTTCAGGTTCAATGCTATTTTGCGGTTCTCGATCTTCATCGAGATTTATAGTTCTCCCACTGTTTCTTTTGGGAACCAAATCTCTTTCCATGAAGACAACATCTCGAGAAATAAACACTTTCTGCTCAGAAGGACTATAAAAATAATACGCCTTTGTTTTATTAGGGTATCCTACAAAAATGCACTCTTCGGATTTAGGTCCAAGCTTGTCAGATTCTTGACGTTTCACAAACGTCTTACATCCCCAAACTTTCATATAGTTCATTCCTGACCGTTTCTCCTTCCATATCTCATATGGAGTCTTTTGAACCTTCTTAGTAGGAACACGGTTAAGTGTGAAACCGCTGTTTCTAGAGCGTAACCCCAGAAACTAATTGGAAGATCTGCATGACTCATCATCGATCGCACCATGTCCAACAAGGTGCGATTTCTACTCTCTGAAACTCCATTCCATTAAGGTGTTCCTAGCGGAGTGAGGTGTGATACAATACCACACTCTTTAAAATACTCTCTAAATTCGGTGCTTAAGTATTCACCCCCATGATCGGATCGTAAGATCTTAATACTTGCATCTCCGCCAATTTGCTTCTCTACTTCAACCTTGTATTCTTTAAATTTTTCAAAAGAATCGGATTTGTTCTTCATAAGATATACATATCCATATCTACTGAAATTATCAGTAAATGTTATGAAGTAGTAGTAGCCTCCTCTAGCCATTACACGCATTGGGCCACATACATCACTATATATTAGCTCTAGACGTTTAGTGGCCCTTTGACCCTTACCAGTGAAAGGGGCTTTAGTCATCTTACCAAGCAAACAAGATTCGCATTCTTGGTATGATTCAAAATCAAACTTATCCAAGTATCCATCCTTATGTAATTTGGATATGCGTTTCTCATTTATGTGGCCTAGACGACAATGCCAGAGGTATGTTTGATTTGAGTCGTTTGTTTTCTATATTACAGACAGGGTTATCTAAATCAAGAACATATAAACCATTAAATAAACGCGCAACACCATAGGTTAAATCATTCAAAGCAAAAGAGCAACTGTTGTTCTTTATTGTAAATGAAAAACCTTTCTTGTCCAAACAAGAAACAAAAATAATGTTTCTGCGAATCGCAGGCACGTAAAAACAGTCTTCTAGTTCTAAAACAAGTACAGAGGGCATAGATAAATAATAAGTCCCTACAGCTAAAGCAGCAACTTTTGCTCCATTGCCTACTCTTAGGTCCACTTCTCCCTTAGCCAAAGTTCTACTTCTCTGCAGGCCCTGCACATTTATACAAATGTGAGAAGCACATCCAGTATCAAATACCCGAGATGTAGAAATAGACAAATTGACTTCTATAACATAAATACCTGATCCAGAAATCTGAACTGCTTTCTTTTTCTTCAGATCCTCCAAGTAAATTGGACAGTTTCTCTTCCAGTGACCATCTTTCTTACAGTAGTGACATTCACCCTTGGCCACACCACCTTTAGGCTTTAAAGCCTGTTTGGGACCTGACTTTGGCTTGGGTGTAGAATCAGATCCAATCTTCTTCTTACCCTTCCATTTACCCTTCCCTTTGGCCTTACCTTTATTTCCCACCATCAGTATGGGAGCAGGTTCAGCTGTCTTCATGTTGGTCTCATATGTTCTCAACATATGCAACAATTCAGTAGGTGTTTTGTCAAATTCATTCATATTGTAGTTCATAACAAACTGAGTGAATTTGTTGTTCAAAGAATTCATGATTAGGTCAATACCAGTTTCCGGACCAATCGGGAAACCCAAAGTTTCAAGGTACTCAATGTAACCAATCATCTTCAGAACATGTGGGCCAACTGGTTCACTCGCCCCTTGTTTGTAATTAAAAAGTGACTTACTCGTGTTGAACCTTTCTTGACGAGTTTGGATTGTAAACATGCTTTGCAAGTGCTCATTGATAGTATATGCATCCATATGCACATGCTGTCTTTGAAGCTCAGCACTCATAGTTGCCAACATAAGACATGCAACATCATTTGCATCATTCTCATCCCTTGTGCGTGCTGCTCGTTCATCAGCAGTAGCACCCTCGGGAAGGGGGCCTGGAGGAGGAATATCAATGACATGAAGCTTGCGCTCCTTCCTGAGGACAATCCTCAAATTCCTCTGCCAATCTAGGAAGTTGTTTCCTCCTGTCAGCTTGTCCTTCTCAAGGACTGAACGTACGGATAGTGTGTTTGTGTTGTTTGCCATTACTCATTATCTACAATAATAAAAGTGCAAAATAAACATAGATTGTCTGAGTTAAAATTTTATGTTCATATAATTATGATATATTTCTATAATATATCTCCCACTATTTTTTTATCAAATTAATAGCCCTAACTATTAATTCGGAAAGTATATCCCATAAATCTTTCTAGTGAGCCAAGATCCATATTTCGTCATGTTCTAAGTCAACCACTGGTATCCTTAAAACATGATTATTTAGGTAGACAACAGTTGTCAATTATATCATATATAATTCTTGGATAATTTGGTGAACAACAATTGATCTTATCTATCTAATAGATTTTTAACCAAACTCTATGCTTCTAAGTTCATAATAGTTGAATATAACCGTTTATATTCACCTTATTATGATGACCCGGTTAAGTTAGACCCAATGATACAACGTCCGAATATAACCGTTTATATTCGTCGCATTTCACCATGATAGATAGGAGTCCCCTGCCACTGACAGCCCTTCCTCTTATCGATCTAGGATTTAATGAGTGTTCATTCATTGGAAAGCATCTGATTAAAACTTAATATTTTTACTTAGGGATTTTTAATTTAGAACGATCATGATCCCATCATAAAGAGATTCCCAATTTTTCCTTGAATAAAATACTTCAAATCAATACTCGTCAATGGTTTGATTTCCAGGTAGTGGAGGAGTCACATCGGTCTCGCTTAAAACCCACAGCCTTACAAGTTCTATGAACCCGTTGTTGACAAAATCTCCCCATGTCAGAAATAAAGAAAATTCGTATTTTATTCCGTGTTTCATAAACATAAGAATCTCATGATCGTTTGTTAATTTTAAATCTTGAGTCGTTACAGATTTTATCTTGTTTAAAGGCATGGCATGAGTGATGTATCTAATACATACATGCATCATTAATTTAATTAAAACATGCATTTTCTACTCTACACATACTTTTTATACATCATATAAAAAGTGCGTAAAGTAAACGTGCAATAGTTATGGCCCAATCCTATGTGATCTTTTCAGGCTAATGAAAAGATCAAGGTCAGTCTATGGTGTAAAAATAACTATTACATATGTCTTCTCTATTGCTTCCATTGTCTCCTTGGCCTCCATAGGATGCCTCCTCTTTCCCTTTTCCTTCTTGGATGTTACATTAAGAATTATACTAATGAACTTACAAAAGAACTCGAGTTACATTCGAGATAAAACAACTACAAATAGAAAATGACATGCAAGTCGTATTTATTACAAACCAAAAGAATAAACCATTACAACTAAGGTCTTAAGGCCATAACTATGCACCATGCTCAAGTAACCATTAAAGAACATGATAGATCATATAAAGATGACATACTATTTATTACTTATCATGATCCAATCAAGAATAATAAATAAGTAAAGCATATGTCATAAGCACAAATTAAAAACAAAACCCTAAGCACCGTTGAGGTCGCTAGGGGGGTTCGGGGGGGCAGCGAGCCCCCCGATGGCGGAAATTTTTGTAAAATCAAGTATCAGAATACTAGCAAAACATGTATCAGAATACTATTCCAGAAGCATGTATCAGTATACACACGATCCATATCCCAGTTACCAAAAACATGTATCAGTATACATATTTTAAGAGATCGCATACATATGAGTTATGACAGATTTCAAACATACTAGTATCATCATATAGATCATTAACAGATTCATCATATCATTCATATAACATAACTGTTATCATGGCAGACTCATATAACATAACTGTTATCATGACAGACTCATCACACATGCATACTTGTAAAAATACAGTAAACACGTAACTAAATCAGCCTCTTATACACGTAGCTCTAATGCCATTGTTGGGTTTCGAAGGCATAAAACATAGCGGGCAGATTATGGGCAGATTATGGAGATAACGAATCATACCTTTCAACAGCTTAACTTTCACGAACTCAACGGAGATCCTAGCTATCACGCTTTGTGTCTACCTCTCGGAGAAACACCTCTATGGTATCCACACGAGCACCTTCAAGAACGTCTCACGAACTTGACTACGGAATGGATGTACTAGCCTCCTTCTTGACGATCTGAATTGCCCCTGCCTCTCTTTGCTGCTAGGGTTTTCTCAAAAACGTACAAGCCTCTTTAACCTATCATTATGTATTTATAATGGCTGATTAAAAAGGCCCATAATAGCAAAGCCCAACCCTAGTAGGTATTGGATTAAATAATAAAAAATGAATTTCTATTATTTAATTAATAACTAAGTCATACTTAATTATTATGGGCAAAAAACATTCCTTTTAATTCGAATTTATATTATCTCAATTAAGTCTTACTTAATTATAATAAAATTCAAATAATCATCAATTAATTGAAATCCATAATTTAAATTAACTATTCCATTAAGTGCTCTATTTGTGCGACCCTATAGGCTATTATTTAATTGGCAACAATTTTATTCTCTAATAAAATTATAAACAATGAGCGGTATCTAGTAATACATCATTGTTACCCAATTTAACAATAATTAAATCGTGATTAGATAAAACCTTTCGTGATTAATGTTTTTCATATAATATAATCCCTTTAACCATACATATTATAGATTAAACTCGAGGCATGTATTTAGTCATCCTCTTCAACATTTAATCCAGGTTTACTTGATCCATGAGTAGATTATCGAGACAAATCATTATTTGAGCATGACCATGCTTTTATAATCTCACTCAATCAAGAGGCCAATAATATCTCTCCTAATTATAGGAGGGTTAAATCCTTTATCTATCATTCATATTTCTCATACGACTCATGATATACCCGATGTCCACTTTTATCATCACCCGATCAAAAGTAACTTTTAATGTAGTCAAAGTATATTAATCCTCGTATAGAAATATAATGATTTCAAGTCAAAGGATCGTTACACCATTATCACTGTGAGTCTTTCTTATGACTTTATTAAACATGAAGAATCTCACTGTGGGTCTGTCCAGTACCATGTACTCTCACATGTACCTATGTATTGACTTTAGTATCCCCATACTTATAACCAATGAGATGTGGTTATCTTGTCAAACAACATACTAGTCTATCTATGTATTATTATTGTCCTATATAATAATAGTCGACTAGAGACCTTTAAGAATATGATATATTATATAATCTCAAGTTCAAGTCATGTACTTAAACTATACAATTTGTATCATGATTCTAAGGACATTTATTATGCTAACAAAATATCGCAGTAATTAAGGTCATAATAAATACATTTATTGAATGATCAACTGACATAAAGATTATAAAAGAATAATGTATTGCCTCTAGGGCACCTACACTAACACACTTATGATCAGGATCAAGAAACTTCCTTTGATTCATATAGCACATCTTTTTACTAGATTTTAGGTACATCGAAGATGTCTCATAATTACATACGAGACACCCTAAGTAACCCTTCATGCTCCATCCCGATAACATTGCATATCCGAGGAAATCGCTAACTGTCCAGAGAATACTTACACGTAAGATAAAGGTTTGATCAATAAATGCATCATAGGTTTGTATGCCTTCATTCCATAATTATATCAACTCAGCTACTAGAGGTCGCATATAGACATCGATGCTATTTTTAGGAGAATCTGGACCAGAAATAAGAGTTGACATAATGAGGTTTTCTGGCTTCATACACAATCAGGGTGGAAAGTTGTAATTGACCAGAATAATTGGGCAAGTACTGTGATTTGTATTCATGGTACGAAATGGGTTAAAACAATTAGTTGTTAAACCTAGCCTGATGTTTCTATTTTCTGACGAGAAGTGGGGATATTTCGCATCCATTATTTTCCAAGCTTCCGCATCAGCGAGATGTCTAAGTTTCCCATCCTTTCACGTCCAATTACGTGCCATACCATAAGTTCCAAATAATCTTTACACATAAAGAGTCGTTGCAGGCTTGGATTTAGTGGAAAATACCGCATCACATTCACCGAGACTTTGTGAATCACTTTCTCCGGATTACTGTCAGAAGTACATTTCTTCTCGCATACAATCCATCTTGAAAGACCGCAAGTTTTGCAAGAGTCTTCTTTTTCATCTTCACCCAAATACAACATGCAATGGCTAGGGCACGCGTGTATTTTTTTATAATCGAGCCCCAAATCTTTAATCCCATTCTTTGCAGCATAGGAAAACAATGGTACGTTTGCCTCTACAAACGCATCTCTGATCAACTCTAGTATATCCCCAAATCCTGACTCCGTAATTTCATGAATACATTTTAAGGAATAAAGTCGGACAATAAAACTTAATAGTGAGAATTTTTTACAGTCTGGATATAAGGGTTATTTTACCTCTTTATAAAATCTTTTAGAATCAACATTTGGTCCATTTGTACGGTCCGACATCTCATCTAAATAATCTCCAAAATGTAGATTATTCTCACAATCCATATCTTCATCTTCACTACCGTAATTTGGACGTAAAATCTGTGAAACTTATACAATCCAATTCACATATAATGGGTAAGGACCACCATATATGAGATGATCGTAGATAAGTTCTCGACGCTGTAGCTTATTATTTTTATAATTCCGGCAAGGGCATGTCATTTCATCACCTACTACCAATTTGGGGAAGACATTATCCAAAAATGCCTTAACCCATTTCCTATATCCTTGACTATGCTTTGGAAGGTATATCCAGATATTCTCATCCTCTTCCATTACTACAATTAAGAAGCATGATAATGTTATACTAAAATGGTAAGAAAGGTACCTGTAAGTCATATGTCATAGCCTATTTGTATATTCGAGGATTCAACTCAACTCAAATAAGAATGTAATAAGTAAATAGTGGATCGACCGTCAGAGAGATCTCGCAAAGTAATATCTGTCAAAGGATTCAGAAACAAGGTTCATCTACAGACTTGAGGAGTTAATTCACTGGAAGAAGTTCAAGAAGTTGATCATGCCTCAGTGATATAAATCAAGATCGTGGATTTAATCAAGTGACAGAGATCTCGTCAGAGTATCATTAATTACAAGGATTTAATCTGAAGAAAATCAGAGTATCAAAGTCAAGACATGAAGAAACGTCACGGAAGTTAGTCACTCATGAACCAGACAGTACATCGAGTGTCAACGTTGAAGTGGTGGAATTAATTCATAATTTTCAGTGATTTTCAGAAGATTTGCAGAAGAATGGTTGCTGCTCAAGACTAGAATTAATTCTCTATTAATTAATTAAGTCATCTAATTTAATTAAGAAAATAAATTATATCTGCGAAGAATAATTTATTTATTAATTGAATTAATTGATTAATTAATTCTGAATTAATTTTAGGAATTTTCAGAAGTTTAATTGGTTTAAAAACAGTCTTAAATCAGCAAGACAATTGAAAATGAACTAGCATGACAATCTGGATTGTCATACCGATTGTCATGCCAAGTCATTTCAATTGTCATACCGAAAGTTACACTAGGGAGGAGATTGTCTTGCTAGTTCAACTGATTGTCATACCGATAGTCATTGTAGTTCAATCAGATTGTCTTGCTAGTACAATTGAAAGTCCTACTGAAAGTCTTGCTGAGCCAAAGAGATTGTCCTACCGATTGTCATTGCAGTTCAAGTAATTTTGTTGGATTGCATACAAAAAGAAAAAGAAGCAGAAGACATTCACTGACTGAAAAAATACAAGAACACAGCAGCCGCAACAAATATTTCATTTTTCATCTGCTTACTTCAAGATTAAATTTCTAGTTTGTAAAGTTAAATCCAATCAACTAGAAATCATTCTCTTGTTCTTGTGTAACAATCTAGCGGATCAAAATCCCTAGAACTTAATCTCAAATCGCGTTTAGCATTTGATTCTAATTATTGCAAAAATAGAAAAAGTTCATGTCGAATTTATTCTAAATTTGTGATAATTAATTTGAGATTAATTCCTTGTAATCGATACAGTTGTTGTAACACCTTTCAAGTTTAATAATATTTTTATTTAACTTGAATTTTGTTTCACATTTTTTTATTTTGCATTTAATTCGATTATTCGGTACTGTTTGTATTCAACCCCCCCTTCTACAAACACATTGGGACCTAACAATTGGTATCAGAGCCTTCTGATTAACGAACAAATCAAGATCCTAGACTTTTGTGATTTTTCAACTCCTTGAATTTTTATTTATTCAAAAATTCATAATGACTTCACATAAAGTTGGAACCGTTAAAATTCCACAATTTGATAAAGAGAATTATATCATGTGGAAGAAGAAGATGCTATTATTCTTACAAGTTGCAAATCCCAAATATTCAAACTTGTTAAAGAATGGTATAAAAACTCTGATGGTTATTGAACCGGAGGTAATAATAGATGGTGTGGTGACTACTGAAGCTAGAACCTATCCAAAAGAGCCTGAAGATTTTACTCCTGCTGAGAAGGAAGAAGCCTCCTTGGATGCCAGCCTTCAATTAATATTAATTGATTCCCTTGATCCCTTGATGAACAGACATGTGATGAACTGTAAAAATTCCAAACACATGTGGGAAACTATTGAGGTGATTAATGAAGGCACAGAGGAAGTTAGGGAGAACAAGTTGGAAATCCTAACCTCTGAATATGAACATTTCAAATCAAATCCAGGAGAAGGAATTACTGAAGTGTTTGAGAGGTACAATGCGTTGATCAACAACCTGAACATCAATGGAAAGTATTATTCAATCAGGGAGGTCAACAAAAAGTTCCTTTTAACACTGCCAGCTCATCTTGAACATAGAATCACTGCCATTAGAGAAGCTAGAGATCTGAGTGAGATTTTTTTGGACAGGCTCTATGGAGTGTTAAAAACTTATGAGTTGGAGCAGATTCAACAGAAGGAAGTCTACGGGAAGGATAGAATGGTCAGCACATCTAATGCACTTGTAGCTGAAGGTCAACAACAACAACAATCTCAACAGTTAGAAAGAATGGTACAGTTTTCCAAGGGTGAGGAAAATGAGTTAGTAGCAGAATATGATCCTCCTACTACAAATCAATCAAGTGATGATTTTTATTCCTTGGAAGAGCTGGAGCAATTGGAAGATGAATCAATGGCCCAAATTGTCAAGAGATTCTCCCATGTCAGATTCAAGAGGAATCCCAAGCTTAAGTACAAGTCCAACTACAACAAATTCCAGAAAGGTGGATCTTCATCCTCTAACACCAGCAGTGGTGGATACAAAACAGGGATGGTTGATCGGAGCACCATTAGATGCTATAACTGCAATGAGTTGGGACACTTTGCCACAGAATGTAGGAAGCCAAAGCAAGTAAGAAAGAACTCTGAAAGGGCTTATCTGGCAAAGGGAAGAAGCTGGGATGATACTGACAGTGAAGATGAAAATGAAGGAAATCTTGCTCTTATGGCAATTGATGGAAAAGCTTCATCGTCAAGAATAGAGGTAAAACTTTCTGATGCTGAAATGGTTTATCATCTAAGAGGTAACTTAGATTGTGCACGTCGTGATAATGAACTGTTAAGTTTACAGATCACAGACCTTGAGAAAGAGGTCAATGAATTAAGACTTGTGCACATTAATCAAAACAAATTAAAAGAACAGGTATCTTTTCTAGAGAATAGAGTTGACTGTTATAGAAAACTCGAAACTATTCTCAAAGACAAGATCACCGGTCTTGAGACTAAGGTTAGAGCCTACTTCAATTCTTGTTCGAAGGCTAAAGAGTTCTACAGTAAGCAAGCTGTTAATCAAACATCTGGAATAGGTTATGATTACAATGTTGCTATTGGAGAATTAGGCATAAACTCTCCTCCTCATGTCTGTGCTAAAGGGAGGGAAGTACCACATGTGCTTAAGGGTGTTGATGAACCCCTCTATAAAGCATCAATTGCTGAACCATTTGATGCGACCTCTTCTGTTATTCAAGAAGAAATACGTGCTGAGGATCATGCTAATGAGAAGATTGTTTCCAAGTCAAGTGAGTCGAAAGTTCCAGTCAAAGTTGTGAAAGCAACTGAGACTAACTCAGACACACATGAGTTGGATAACAATAATGCCATGTCTACCATGCATAAATTGCCTGTTGTTAATCACTCTCATAAAGCATGTGGTGTTGCTAATTGTATGTCTTGTGCTTTTAATATGATGTATGCTTATTTTAATGGTAAACATGTGTCTAATGATAAGACTACTCCTCGTCAGCATGTGAATAACAAGAAGCATGATAGGTCTAAGACTGCTAGTCCTTCTAAGGCTAGAAAGGAGACATTTGTGCCTAAGCTTAAACAGAAATTTGTTAAGGCTGTTTACAAGGTCAAATGTTCAGTCATTGAGAAAGTTGAGACCATTAAGATTAAAAATGTTGTTTTTCCTGACAAAGGACAGTTCTACAAGTATGCCGGGCCCAACCAAGTTTGGGTTCCGAAGAAGGGTTAATCCATTTGTGTTGCAGGGCATTAAAACAGGTGAAACCGGAAGTGTGGATTCTTGACAATGGATCATCAAGACATATGACCGGAGATAGAGCCCTGCTATCAAATGTGGATTGAGAAAGCTGGCCCCTGGTTACCTTTGGAGATAACAGCAAAGGTTTATCTGAGGGATATGGCTGTTTGCAAGCTGGGAATGTTATCATTGTAATTTTGTATATTGTGCTAGGTTATTATCAGGAAGCAGTATCTAACATATAGCACCAGTGACGAGACTTGAGAATATTACGACATATCAGGCACCTGCTGCACATTACACTTGGAATTGAACTCTAGTAAGATGTGTATAAGTGTACTCCTGATTGGTGAATTAAAAGAGGAAGTCAGTGCACCACAGTTCATGGACTTTGCAGCTGCAGATCTATTGGACTATGCAATTTCTTCTTCACAATCTCACTTCAGGTTGGTATGAACTAGTATACTGCTCAAGCAATCGTCAAGGACATGGTATGGCACTCTAACAGAAGTTATAATTTTATATGAATAAGTAGAGTCGTCATATTAATAACTATCTTATCACTAAGCACAATCATATTGTTTTATATGTGCAGTGATATATTGTTTATGCAACATAACAATTAGTATCTAAAGTACTTGACAAGTATCGGTCAATGATATGTTGTTAACATTATGTTGCAGATATTTGTAAGCTTTTGACATGAATGAGAATTACTTAGACTTTACCCTAAGTGATCAATGTTTTATCAAAAACTCATTCATTTTGAAAAACAAAAATTAAACTTCTTTCTACATTAGTGATTTCTTATTTCATGTAAAATCTTTTGAAATCACTATTGTAAATCATTTTCTCTCTATTACCATATGTTCTATGATACAGGTTCAGTCTCCAATGACTTTCTTTCATTGACAGTCATGAGGTTGAAAACCCACAACGTCTATCCCAGACTGTAAAGACAAACACAAAAACAGAACCAACCAACACTCTTTTACCACTAAAAGTAGTATGAATGAGCGTGAGGGAGATAGTGCCTAGTGCACCACATAAGGAAGGTTCTGTAGTCAACCCAGTAGCTCTGTCTCCTACATAGATGAGTAGTATTTAAACCGAGACAACTGCTAGCCCCCATACATCTTCTCAAAAAGATGTGATGGCTGAAAAGGCACAAAAACAGTTACTAGATTCATTCTCTCAACAGGGTGAGTCTATTGAATTTTGCCTGTCGGCCAAGGTATCCGATGTAGTGTCACCACTTCAAACATAAACAATTCTTGATGCACAAGGAGAGCTTACACACACAAAGGATGAGTTGACGGAAACAAGAGTTTCGACCATTTTAAGGTCAGATTCGATTGTTCAAGGTTCGTTAGTGGACCAATTGCCTTTACATGTGTTAGGAGAGGATACTGATCCAAAAGCCATATGTCAGTGGTCAGTGTCTACCTCCCCAGGCTTAAATCCCCTGGATGCATCTGCGGATAGTGGATCTGACATAGGTGCAGATCGGCAACTTGTTGACAATGATTCAGATATTACCTGATAAGTCACAAGGAAGTGTCTTCACAGACATTAGAAGGGAACTTTGATCTTTATGCTAAAATCGTTGGATCATTGTTTACCTTCCCAGAATTCAAATCTGGAACCCTAAAAGGGAAACTAGCAACTTGTAGATTATGACTCAGATTTATCTGACGAGTTTAACAAGGATGGGGATTTGTGAACTCCCATTGCACCACCTGTGACCTCCTTTAAGGATGGCTAAGGTGATTTTCCTTGCAGGTACAGCTGGATTATGGAGCTATGAGAGAAGAGTGATACACTTGTGAGAATGAGTGTAAACACGAGTGGAGAGAAGAGTGAAACACATGTGAGGTACACTAAACAGAATCACACACTCACAGTGAGGAAGAAAGAGAAACTTCTTGTTATTTCTTTTCCAACCAAGTGAAATATGAGAACTCCTTCAGACGACGGCATACATTCCTTCTTTAAGGGGGAGATAAAAGCTTAAGTAATAGTTTGGAGGATTCCTCAACTAAGGGGGAGAAATAGCAGGGAGGAAGAAAAAGATCATATGTACACTACACCACACCACCATTGTTGTTTGTAACTACGGATCCTATTGTACGGGAGAGGTGGTAAACACAAGGTGATTTTCTAGTAAGGGAAGAAGCTGTTAGGGGAGTATCATTGGTTTTTATCTGCGGATCCTATTGTACGGGAGAGGTGGTAAAATGAAGGTGATCTTCTTTAATCAGTTGATTCTCATAGGGAGAGAAGCAAGAGATATGGGCTTCTCAACAGGAAATGTGGTTGTACATGTGAAGATGGAACTACTTGAAGATATGTTCAGTCTAGAGGAACATCTACTTGGAATCTGGAAAATGTTAAATCTAGTCCAGAACTTTTCTACTATTTACTTTGCATTTCTATTTATATCTTTTTCTTATTTGTTAGTTGAGTTATCCTCTAGGTATTTGTGTGTTATTGTCTAACAAACAAATAGGGGGAGATTGTAAGTCATATGTCATAGCCTATTTGTATATTCGAGGATTCAACTCAACTCAAATAAGAATGTAATAAGTAAATAGTAGATCGACCGTCAGAGAGATCTCGCAAAGTAATATCTGTCAAAGGATTCAGAAACAAGGTTCATCTACAGACTTGAGGAGTTAATTCACTGGAAGAAGTTCAAGAAGTTGATCATGCCTCAGTGATATAAATCAAGATCGTGGATTTAATCAAGTGACAGAGATCTCGTCAGAGTATCATTAATTACAAGGATTTAATCTGAAGAAAATCAGAGTATCAAAGTCAAGACATGAAGAAACGTCACGGAAGTTAGTCACTCATGAACCAGACAGTACATCGAGTGTCAACGTTGAAGTGGTGGAATTAATTCATAATTTTCAGTGATTTTCAGAAGATTTGCAGAAGAATGGTTGCTACTCAAGACTAGAATTAATTCTCTATTAATTAATTAAGTCATCTAATTTAATTAAGAAAATAAATTATATCTGCGAAGAATAATTTATTTATTAATTGAATTAATTGATTAATTAATTCTGAATTAATTTTAGGAATTTTCAGAAGTTTAATTGGTTTAAAAATAGTCTTAAATCAGCAAGACAATTGAAAATGAACTAGCATGACAATCTGGATTGTCATACCGATTGTCATGCCAAGTCATTTCAATTGTCATACCGAAAGTTACACTAGGGAGGAGATTGTCTTGCTAGTTCAACTGATTGTCATACCGATAGTCATTGTAGTTCAATCAGATTGTCTTGCTAGTACAATTGAAAGTCCTACTGAAAGTCTTGCTGAGCCAAAGAGATTGTCCTACCGATTGTCATTGCAGTTCAAGTAATTTTGTTGGATTGCATACAAAAAGAAAAAGAAGCAGAAGACATTCACTGACTGAAAAAATACAAGAACACAGCAGCCGCAACAAATATTTCATTTTTCATCTGCTTACTTCAAGATTAAATTTCTAGTTTGTAAAGTTAAATCCAATCAACTAGAAATCATTCTCTTGTTCTTGTGTAACAATCTAGCGGATCAAAATCCCTAGAACTTAATCTCAAATCGCGTTTAGCATTTGATTCTAATTATTGCAAAAATAGAAAAAGTTCATGTCAAATTTATTCTAAATTTGTGATAATTAATTTGAGATTAATTCCTTGTAATCGATACAGTGGTTGTAACACCTTTCAAGTTTAATAATATTTTTATTTAACTTGAATTTTGTTTCACATTTTTTTATTCCGCATTTAATTCGATTATTCGGTACTGTTTGTATTCAACCCCCCCTTCTACAAACACATTGGGACCTAACAGTACCTAAGCAGCCTAGTTCGTACAAAGACTAGTCACTTAAAAGAGTAACATTTAAAATATATTCCTTAATATCTACACTTAACTAGATTACTAATAACATTGATACAAGACTACTAGAGTATACTTATCGTTGACGCATTGACAAGCGAAAAACTTCACAGACATGAATACACACATAAAATATAATTTAAAAATTTAACGTCTCAAAATGTATCAACACTAATAATACACATATCCATAAAAAAACACAATATATACTAAATTAAAAGAACGGTACACACATAAACATATCTACATAATTAAGCACATATAACATATACATAGGTATACAATAACTCAAATTATTAAAATGCGATTTTAAAACACTAATGTATCAAAACGTATCATGCATAAGCCCCAAATGTGATTTTAATAAAAAAAAATTGTTCATACTTCATAAATAAGCCCTAACAACATAAACACGTAACAAAAAAAAGCATAGCACATGCATATGCCCTAAATCGAAATCCTAAGTTCACATACATTTATGTATAACAATATACACATGTATAAATTCACCTCAAAAGTATAATACCTGCAAATCTAAGCTCAACCCGACTGAATAAGTACCAACTCGACTGAATAAGCACCAACCGACTGAATAGGCTCCAACCACACTGAACAAGCTCCAACCGAAATACCAAACTGAGATGTCCGAATTCAAAGCTCGAAACCCTTTAAATTAAATGGAGAGAACAATTAATTGAAGTATAAAAAGAATAAAATAAACAAAAAGCCCTAATTTCAAAAATCTATGATTTTAAAAAGCCCTAATTTGAAGAAACCAAAGCCTCAAATCCAGTCTCAAATGACGCCCTTATTTGAAATCAGATATTTTTGAAGAATTACGATATAAACTGAACAAAGAGATTTGCTAGAGAGAGTTGACAGAGAATTACGAGAGAGAGAGGGAGTGAGAGTGTGAAAGAGTGAGGCTAGAGAGAGATAGGTTATTTGGAAAGGCGACCCAAATAATTTGGACAAGCGGGTAAATTTTACCGCTCAACATTTTCACGGGTCTCCGTGCCATTTTATTAAAAAATTAAAAGTTATGTTTATGTGATTTTTTTCTCTTGTAAAAAAATATCAAATTTAAAATTTATAAATAAATACTTTAGCATATTAAAACTAATAACTCATTTATAAATTAAACTCTTACATTTTATGAAAAATCAGTTCATTTGAAAATAAATATAATTGTAAAAAATATTTTTTAAATTTTATGCAAGAAATTAACAATAATTTTTTTTATAAATGACCTAAGTCAACTTATCCTTGCATGTAGCAATATGAAACGTATTTTAGCCAAAAGTAACTCCACTTTATAGGTAAGGTAACATCAGAAACAAAGTGTTTTACTAGGCCAAAACTACGATAGCTAATGTAACATTATTTAGCGACACCCATCTACGAGATGTTCCTGTAGGTCATTTATGGTATAATGTTTGTTCAAACAATACGCTAATCATGTCTGACATGTAATTGTTAATTAAGTACAACTCAATAAGTAAGTGCATGTAATATAACTAAATTGGAGGATTGGAAAAATCATACATCAATTATATCTAGGGTTCAACTTAATTAACTTTAGATTAAGAATCTAGTCGCTCATGACCAGATTAACAAAATACATAATAATGAAAATAATCTCCGCCCCACTTTATATGTGTCTCTATCTCTGTATATATATATATATATATATATATATATATATATATCCCTATTTGTTTATAATAAAGGTATACAAGTTATTTCTCAAACTGATTCAATTTTTCTAAGAAAATTTTGTAGTTGACTTTTCTTCGGTAATTTTAGGCCGCTCCAGTTATAAATTGATACACGGACCTTTGTAGAATAAAAGATAATTCCGTTAGCTTTGCGTGGGATGATAAATCGTCCAATTTTGACTTCTGCAACCCAAGATAGGACTCAAACATTAAATTATGCGAGTGCAATCCAACAAATCCGAATTTTCTTATAATAAATCTCAAAATTCAGTTTTTATTCACCAATTCATCCAAGTTTAGGATTTACTTGATTCCTATAATAACATATTAAAATCTAATTAAATAAAAAACCAATTCAATGCAAAATATAATAAATACGAGGAATAAAATCTAATAATATTTTCTTTTCAAACCTTAATTCAATAATCTGAGTAACCAAGATTAACAGTTCCGCACATTCGATGGCACAATATCCATAAATTTGTTTTCTTTTTTCTTATTCATATCGTGCGTGGTGAAGATAAATATAATTCATTTAGCTTTTATTTAAGAAGGGGTACCAACAGTTTGCTCAAAACAGAGACATGCAATGGACAAGTCACAAATGGATGAGCCACAATCTAGCTAATTGAACTCTTCACTCAGGTGCAAACCTGAACTTGTTTAAGTGAGATTCGACTCACGTTATAATGAGAGTATGTTCCAAATAATAGTTTTCTCAAACACATAATTCCTCGGTTCATAGAAACTTTAGGTTTATTACACTACAGTATGAGAGTATGTACTGTCTATATGTAATGAGTTCGACTCAAGACTACTTAAAACAAGTCCAACTCAGACTAATTAAAACAAGTCGACCTTGAAGTCGGCCCAGGAAAATGTATGTTAAATTACAAGTCGCTGTAAAGCTTGCTGTATTAGGCAGACTCAACTTTGGTTATGTTTAAGCTTGATAGTGGATTAAAGTTGAGTTTAAAACTAGACGAAACTCCTATAAATATTTAACCTATATATTCCTGCAGTTAGGTAGAACATACATAATGACATTTGCATGTTCTATATTCTACGAGGAGCAGAACTAAAGAAAATTCAATCATGGGATTCATCCCACATCCTTAAAAGATATCTCTGGCACTTGTTACAACTACCATTACTAAACAAGTTAGAAAAAGTTGCATCTTTGTTAATTTTAACATTGGACCTACCACCATTATTAAGATTATGCCTGTACTCAGATGCCACCTGTTCAAACACTTCAACATCAAACATATTCAGCTTCAACTTTGGCTTCATGAAATCCCTCACATATGCAAAAGGTAGTTGGTCTCTTGGATTAAATGCCTCTAACTCGTTAAATAATAGGCATGAAAATAGGATGTTAGCAACTCCATGCCTTCTTAAGATCAATGCACTGTCCGGTACATCTGCACAAAAAAAATTCATTAACAAGAATATCTAAGATGTAATGATTACACTTACCTAATTATGTAGGTAGTAGCGTATTTGCTGTGATAGTCAAATGTACTCTTACTATCCTAGTTCACGGTTTCGGTTTATAGACCAGGAACCTTCGATAATGTAAGGTTGTCGTATAACGATAGTAAGGGTAACCTAACGTTCGACAATGTAAGGAATCTTAAGATTTTGTTATTTTTGAAAGCGTAATATTGTAAAACTTTTACCACAGTCCACAGTAGCAATGTCAAATTGTAATCTATGTGAAAACTATAACAACAGTGTGTAAATTTTTCTATTCTCATTATAAAAAAACAAATGATCAGTTTTTTAGGTTTTTCTTAGGTAATCAGAGTATCTTCAAGATTTATCAATTAAGACATCCATTAAGGCCAGACTTTAGAAACACTCAAAGTAAAATGGCTTCTAAAGCACATTCTTTGATTTGGTCCACCATCCAATAAACTTCAAAAAGAAGGTAGAAGTACAAGGGACAAAATTTCCGGCGGTATATTATATGTTACACAGCTGACGGAACAATATTATATGCATTAGTATGCCACCTCAAAAAGAGCAGTTAGTGCATGATGATCCTAATTACCATAGCATTCTTACAAATGGCTTGGGATTCCAAAACTTTCCCATAATAGCAGAATATCTGATCTGCAGATTGTTTTTTTTAGTAAAACCTCTACTTCATTTGTAGAAAATGATGTCTGAAAACTTAATTTTAATTTGATGAATATCATTTTCACTGGACATTCATTTTGACAGTACTATTCAGATTTTCACTTGTAAAATTAATTATATACCTGAAGTGTAAGGTAATTTCTTTGAAGACCACGGTTCCAATCCATTCTCACAATACGTCTCCATTTGCATTCTCAAGGCATCGACATTCGACCATTTCTTCCACCTAGCTGTGGCCATAGCTTCCTCCATCGTATGAACGAAAAACGGATGCTTAGACAGTGCCATATCCATGTCTGGCTTTATTATCAGTGAATGAATTAACAATAAGGGATCAACTACTAACTGCATCTTTGCATCCACCCAAATGCTATATTTTGAGTTTGGGAAAAGTCTGTGAACTAAGTACTTAGGTACTACCCCATTCATAGCTGCATTTTCGTATAATTGTTCACTGGAGACTTTTACTATTCTCCATGCCCCAATCATATGTTGCGTTGATTTTCTTGACACCAATTTGTAATAATGTAGTCCGTCAAATGTTGCATCGTCTATAAACATGACGAAACAAACACTGTCTAGGGTTTTTGATCCAAGTCCTCTAGGCTGCCGGATCTTGTCATGATCATTGAAAATAGCAGAAACAACCACCACTCCATCGCACTTGTGCATGGCCGCCCAATCTGAAAAATTTAAAGAAAACATTCTAAACCTTTATCCTCCTATACTTTAAACCTTGAATTCCTTGAAGTTCATATGCACACTATAATTCCATTTTTGACATTTTGCTAAAAAAACAAAGTATTCAGTATTCACTAGACTTTGGATTACTTGAGTATATGCATGTAATCAATTGTATCTCTAAATGTCAACATCGATTGTTCCTATATAATTCCTCAATATTAAAACCTATGTTCCTCGGGATTGCCGGTGCAGAAACTTTTGTCAGTTTCACGGATCACATACAGATTACAATTAATGAAACTAAAAGAAGAGAACAGAACAAACATTGCAGAACTAACCAGAATCACTGACTGGGAATTTCGTAAAGAATCCACACGGAATCTCCACATAATCTTCATGATCATAATAAGAATTTCTCTTCTTGGTGGTAAAATTCCCACCAAAACTATTAGCATTATCCTTCAAATACTTAACAACCCTCGATCCCAACGTCGTAGAATTTTTCGAAAATTCTCGAATTTCTTTTAACACCTTCCAATAATCTGCCAAAAAACCCAAAAATAAAATAAGAACACAATGCAAACCTAGAATCCCCGTGCATCTATCTATATAAATACGTATATAAACAAATAAAAAGAAAGAAAGAATGCATTATAAATCTTTTATCGTACCGGAGAAGAAAACAGGGGAAGTGCAGGAAGATCGAAGAGTGGGAAGGGAATGTTTGTGGTGTCCATAAGAAGAAGGGTAAGTGAAGAGAGGGGATTGAATTGGATCAAAAGGTGATGATCGAAAAATGCATTTTGTGGAAGAGATAGTTGAATAAAGAGCCAAAAACAGAGAGGTGAAAAGATATAAAACAGAGAAACATAAGAGTTTTGATTGGAAGAGAAGTGGTTTCGAAAACTTCGCTGATGCCATTTCCAAAACTTCCAAGTCTGTTCCCATTTATTTATCTGTAAATTACATGCAGTAACATTTTAGTGCTACACTTGATGCAACAGTAATGAAATTGTTAAGGCCAGCATATAGTTTGTCATTCTAAAACTTTGGCACCGCAGGCCGAGCTGTATCTAAATAAGAAAAACATAAAACAAGGGAAAATAAGAAAAACATAAAACAAGAGAAAATAAAATATTTTTTTGTCAGGTGAGAAAATTAAATATTGAAATAGAGAATATTAGTTAGTTTTTTTAATTTGATATAATGTAATTAATCAGCACGTTTAGTTTTTCTTTAAAAAAATAAATACTAGAAATCCTAAAAATTATCCCACAATTTTCTGATATTATTTTTGGAAAATATTTGGAATCTAACACTTTTTTTATTTAATTCATGAAATTGATTAGACGAAATATTATTAAGATTTTAAGATTCAAATACTAATAACAACACAATATATTTAGACAATTTTGTCTTTGAAAATACAAAATGATATATATGATATTGATAAAAAATACATCCTAAATATACATTAAAAGTCGTATTAATTACATTTGAAATTTATGTTCAAAATCCAATACAAACCAGGCTGGTCTAGGTTCGTAATGGACTAAAAACCGCCCAAGTAATCAACACTAGAGATGCACAAAAAGTCCGGACCCGAAAATCTAGTAGAGGTCGTCAACGTTCACGAACATGAGCTGTCCATGAAGTAGGCTCAATACGGCTGAAAGAACAGAGACATGACGTACAACATGTACACTAACTCCTACAAGAAAGAATCTAGAATCTCTTGCCTTAAAAAAGAGTCCTAATTACCATCTAAGTTGGAGACTTGTAGACCCAGTCCCCAAACACAAGTCTAACCCTATACTCATCTCTATATAAAGGGATCTACCCCTCATCCTATAACTACGTTTTTGGTTTGATTCTCCACAATACAGAGATACATAGGCATCTTGCGAGGACATCCAGTCCCCACCGCGAGAACAACCAATAAATCTCGAAACTCACAAATCCTAGTATTAAATACTAACGAACCCTAATTTTTATTCCACAACATTTGGCACCGTCTGTGCGAAGTCAACAAAAACCATGGTACTCACACGGAGCAGAAACAATAATAGAACTAATGATCTTTTCTCATCACAGACAATCTCGTCAATAGTGGAAATAGCCCCGCACTCAACCTATGCCAACCCCAAAAAGGAACCCTTGTAGGGGCATCTGAACTCCGTCTCAAGAGACGAATCCCCCGATCCAAGATCCGCCACTAGGACAAATCCCCTGACTCCTCAAGGGACGAAACCCCAATTTCAGCAACTACAGGCCACGATAAACCCTCAACCCATCGGGTATGAGTACTTAACGATCATAACCTCAGGGGCCACCAACCTACCTTACGAGATGTCTCTGTACCCCGAATTTGGAGTAAGTGGACACTTTAATTGAAATGAAGGACAAGGGAGGACGCCCCAGTACGTTCGTGGATTGGCTTCCATCCCTGAGAAACGAGAATTCTCTAGACCCTAATCTATTAAAGACTTCGACTCATCGGACGATGAAGTCGCTCCAAGGAGGAGACATGCTGGTAATGAGCCAATGCCTAGTGGCTATCAAAAGCCCAGGAGCACTCAAGGGACGACTCCCCAAGATGTACAAGAGAGGATCAGGACGCATGAAGCTGAGATCCAAATACTGAAGTGTGACCTGGAGATTCACTTGACACGAAGGCCCCCACCTACAGTAAGGCAAAGGGATTTTCCTCCTATCATAGACCTGGAAGGTCCAACATCAAGAAGGGATGTGGTCCCTAGATGATCCTAATGATCCAAACCCACCATTCACCGAAGAGATAATGAATGCCCACATCTCGAGAAAGTTCACGATGCACACCATTAAAGCATATGATGGTACTGGCGACCCAACTAACCATATCAGGGCATTTTCTAACTCTATATTGCTACGGCACGTGAACGATGCTATTAAATATCGGGCCTTTCCTCAGGTGGTACAGTCGTTTACCCCCCAACGCGATTGGACCTTTCAAAGATTTGAGCCAAGCTTTCATCAAGCAGTTCATGAGTGGCGGAATACACGAGAATAGTTCGACTTCCCTCATGGGTTTTGTGGCACCACAAAATCCGGGATCAGGAATCTTGGAGGCCACGCCATCTAAATCACTATAAACCACATACCTCACATCATATTATATAAATACTCACACTTTACGACCCCGCACTTATCACACATACACACACTTACAGGTTATTGTCTTGAAAATGAACCATTCATTACTAGAGTAAATCAACCACAAAGTGATAATTATTACAACCCAAAAGTAATTAAGTCTTACAGGTGAATAATTTTTAAGTAATGTTAGTCCGTCGGCCAAATATACATTTCTTATTTATTACCTTAGAGAAGTCATACTTATAAATAAGCCGAACTAAAAATAACTGAAAGCCAATCAAGCTTATTCGGACTACCTGTGGTACAACACCAAATAACCTATGGAACAGCTGACCATTTCCTACCCATTTTCTGGTTGTGAGTCTCATGGTAGACATCTTAATTCACTGTTGTGTTGTGTCAATTTAAGAAAACAAGTGTGAGCTATAATGCCCAGCATAATAATGTACAGTATGAAAATGACTGTGTGATAAACTCACGTAAAACATCATATATGATAATTACACTTAATTCAAAAATAGTTTTCCTTGGTGATACACACCTTCTTATGAAAACAATCCTTTAATTCTGACTATCTCCTCTGTCGTAGTCCTTAATCAACTCTAACCATCTCCTTTGTCTCATGTTCAGTTCTTTCTGACTAAAAATATATTTGAGGCTCTTATGGTATGTGTAAATCTCGCATTTCTCACCGTACAGGTAGTGTCTCCAAATTTTCAGGGCAAACACTATGGCTGCTAATTCTAGATCATGCGTCGGGTATCTGCTCTCATACTCCTTCAATTTCCGAGAGGCATACGCTATAACTTTGTCGTGCTGCATAAGCACACATCCTAATCCTTTAAGCAATGCGTCGCTGTATATCATAAACTCTCCCTTTCCATCGGGAAGAGCGAGCACTGGTGCTGACACCAGCCCCCTTTTCAGTTCCTGAAAGCTTTCCTCACATTTCTCTATCCATACAAACTTTTCTGTCTTCCGGGTAAGTCTAGTCAGTGGACCGGCTATCTTAGCAAAGTCTTGCACGAATCTTCGGTAATATCCTGCTAAACCCACAAAGCTCCTAACCTCTATTGGGGTAGTTGGTCTTTCCTAGTTAAACACTGCCTCTATCTGGGCGGGGTCAACTAAAACTCCTTTGCTACTCACCACATGTCCTAAGAACTAAACTTCCCTTAACCAAAACTCGCATTTCGAGAACTTGGCATATAATTTCTCATTCCTCAAGATTTCTAAGACTATCCTCAAATATTCTGCATGTTTTTGCTCTGTCTTTGAGTAGATTAGAATATCATCTATAAAAACTATCACATATATATCTAGGTACTTTTTGAACACCCTATTCATCAAATTCATAAAGGCCGCGGGTGCATTGGTTAGCCCAAACGACATGACTAAGAACTCATAGTGTCCATACCTAGTGCAAAAAATAGTCTTCGGTATATCCTCAGGTTTGATTTTCAACTAGTGGTACCATGTCCTCAAATCTATTTTGGAAAAATGCACAACTCCCTTGAGTTGATTGAATAGGTCATCAATCCTAGGGAGAGGGTACCTATTCTTAATAGTCAGCTTATTCAATTCTCGATAGTCTATGCATAATCTCATACTGCTGTCTTTTTTCTTTACGAATAGTACCGGCGCTTTCCATGGCGACACACTGGGTCTTATCATTCCATTATCTAATAATTCTTGCAGTTGAGAAGCTAATATCTTCATTTTAACTGGGGTTAGCTTATATGGGGCCTTGGACACTGGTGCCGTTCCCGGTGCTAATTCTATAGCGAATTCTATTTCTCTGTCGGGTGGCAACCCTGGTAAGTTCTATGGAAATACATCCTCAAATTCATTTAATATGGGTATGTCCTGTATATTAGGAACTTCCTTCTTCGTATCCATCACATAAGCTAAATAGGCCTCGTTACCTTTCTTTAACAACCTTTCCGCCTGTAGCATGGTCAGAAATTTCTGGGTCTATCGTTGACCTCTAAACACTACTTCTTTTCCATTTTGCACTCTTATCTTCACCCTCTTCCGTTCACAATCTATTTACGCTCCATTACTGGATAACCAATCCATTCCTAAGATTACATCAAATTCTCCTAACGCAAATGGGATTAGGTCAACCTCAAAGTCTTTCCCTTCTAATTTTAACTTGCATTTAGGGTGTACTTGATTCACAGGAATTATTTCTTTGTTTGCTATTTCCACTTGTAATACCTCACGTAAGGGTATGGCGTTAAGTTTTAACTTTTTAGCAAAATCTTGAGATATAAATGACTTGGTTGCTCCAGAATTAAATAGGACATTTGCATGTTCGGAATTTAACAGAAGGGTACCTGCTATCACGTCAGTGTTTTGGACAACATCCTGAACGGTCATGTTGAAGGTCCCAGCGATTGGGGGTCGGTTGGATGCAGCTCTGCTCATCCCTGAGACTGGGGGCTTCAATGTCGGGCAATTCTTTCTAATGCGTCCTACCTTCCCACATTGGAAACACGTCATATTGGGTCGGGTGCAGTTGTTGGTAAGGTGTCCGATTTGGTCACACCTGTAGCATTTCAGAGGGGCTCTCGCCTGGGTGCATACTCCAAGGTATCTCCTCCTACAGGTTGGACACTCCATTATTAGGGCACGGGGTTGGCTATGAAACATTGCCCTAGATTGTCTACCACCCTGGCCAATACTCTCACGTGGGGCCTTTCTGAATCCGGGGCCTCTCGTAGGTTGGGACATCACTCTCCTGAAGAATCTGCTTGGAAGGCTCCAGTTCCCGGTTCCTATTCCCTGGCTTCCTATCTTCCTCTTCCTATTTTCCTTTTCCTTCGAACTTTGTTCACTACCAGCATCAACAATCGAGGCTTTCTGCACTAAGGTGGCATAATCTGTCAGCTCTAGTACTACCACTCGGTTTTGGATCCACTATTTCAGACCAAGCTGAAACCTTCGCGCTTTCTTCTCTTCGGTATTCACGAACTCAGGCATAAATCGTGATAGCTCAGTAAACTTGGCCTCATATTCTGCCACAGTCATCCTATCCTGTTTCAACTCTAGAAACTTAATCTCCATCTGGGTTTCCATAAACCTAGGGAAATACTTGTCTAAGAACAGTCGGGTAAATCTATCCCATGGAATCACAACATCAGTCTCTAGATTTCGTTTAGACTTCCACCATTAATTAGCTTCTCCTTTCAGCATGTAAGAAGCGAAAAAGGTCTTGTGTCGTTCTTCTTCACCTAGTATCTCGGAGGACTTTTCTATCTCTTTGAGCCAGGCCCGTGCTTCAACAGGGTCGGCGGATCCTAGAAACTTTGGGGGTTTGAGAGATTTGAAGGCCCTGAAGGAAGTGGCTGCATTCTGTTGGGCAACATGCGGCTGTGGGGGAATATGCTGTTGGTTCAGATTTGCTCTTAAGAGTTTCATAAACTCATTCATTGGGCTCCCTCCCTGATGGGTATCCTTAGCCTCTTCTTCTATATATTCTTCCTCATCATATTCATTATAGTCTAGGTCCTCTTCACTTTCTTCATTCACTACAAGGTCAGGTTCATTTCGTTGTTGGTTAACAGACTCTGCGGGGGGTGACATTGTTCTGATAATGAAAATTTGTCAATATAGTTGCAATTATTTTACAGTTGGATTAATTTATTCATATGTAAGCATGCCATTTATTATCTAGCATGTTTTTATCAGGTGCAATAATTTGGAAATCCATTTCTAAATAACTGCTAGATATATATAGCATAGGGTCTCCCACTTATATTTGGGGGACAAAACAACTAACCGAGTTCATACATGCCTTGATTATAATACATCATTACTTATCCTGAATAATGAAATGCAAATACATAAGCCGTGTACCCTGAAGGGCTAGGAATACTATCTACTACTAGCTATCCTATCAAAATTGGTGACAAGTCACCCAACCTTCTTCAAGGACCATAAATAGTCACTAGTCCCTCAGTCACTGTCACTGCGCGTGAGGTCACGCACCCTCCTCATCGCTCCTGCCAATATCAGCTCTGCATCAACTACCGGGATATATCCTCCAACTGCCGTCATCCTCATCTGAACTCGGGTACGGAGCTCGATCCCATCAATCTCTCTGCGGGCTATGGCTGGGGAAGCAGCTCTGAAGTCCCCTGGGTATCCTAGTTTGATGGATCTCTCAGCTGTCAGTGGCTGGCATAACTCTACAATACGGGCAGATGCCACAGTGATCTCAGCATTGAGCTGAGCCACCATCCAGCCGTGTACAGCTACATACATGGTCGCCGGGGGTGGTAGAGGTGAGTCTGGGTCGCTAGAGGATATGTCATAAGCCTCGTAGGTCTGTACATCCATCCCATCCTCCTCATCATTATCAGTATAGGGCAAAGGGCTCTGCATCCCTGGGTGTGGTATAGGAGAGCGAACAGTCGGGAGAGGGTACATCTCTACATCCCTCCAGCCTAAGTCATCTCCCTGGGGCATCTCAACGTCGTCAGCTATGAGGACATGAAGGTCTGTCTCCTCCTCCGGGGCATCCTTAGTAGGGTCATCATCTGAGTCATAAATGGGTGGGTCCTCCGGCTCGGAAGTAGGGTCACGCTCAGGGACTATAGCATCATCAACAAGGTCAACCTCCCTCATAGGCTCCACTGGTACCTGACACAATAGGCAAGGTGTTACTAACTTAGAGTCGGAATTCCCTTGAGGGTTAAAACTGTCAAGACTACCCGTGTAGCCCGACGATGAACTCGACTTGAGCTCTAATTGATTATTTATTATTCTTATGTCTACGTATTTATATCCTATCATTTCCAAAATTTGATAAGCTAAGGCTCTGATACCATTTCTGTGGCGCCCCAAAATCTGGGATCAGGAATCTCGGAGGCCACGCCATCTAAATCACTATAAACCACATACCTCACATCACATTATATAAATACTCACACTTTACGATCCCACACTTATCACACACACACACTTACAGATTATTATCTTGGAAACGAACTATTCATTACTAGATAAATCAACCACAAGGTGATAATTATTACAACCCAAAAGTAATTAAGTCTTACCGGGGAATAACCTTTAAGTAAGGCTAGTCCGTCGGCCAAATATATGTTTCTTATTTATTACCTTACATAAGTCATACTTATAAATAAGCCGAACTAAAAACAACTGAAAGCCAATCCAGCTTATTCGGACTACCTGTGGTACGTCACCAAACAACCTACGGGACAGCTGGCCATTTCCTACCCGTTTCCTGGCTGTGAGTCTCATGGTAGGCATCTTGATGAACTGTTGTGTTGTGTCAATTTAAGAAAATAAGTATCAGCTATAATGCCCAGCATAATAATGTACAGTATGAAAATGATTGTATGATAAACTCACGTAAAACATCATATATGATAATTACGCTTTATTCGAAAATAGTTTTCCTTGGTGATACACACCTTCTTATGAAAACAATCCTTTAGTGGATTTTATTATCCTGCAAATACCTTAATAGTTAACCCAACACCTAGACTTGGGTTACGGTATTGCATCACAATTCCAATTGGAAGAATAGGACACTCGTTGGAGCCACCGCATACGATGATCAGTCGTAATATGATAATAGTAACCTTTTCTACTAGTAGAAGGATGACACTTTCGTATCCCGGTTATCACCCTGGCCGCATTCGGGCTACGTGCTACGTGTCCCATTTTGGATATACACATACTTCACAAGTTTCTGAGTACACAATGTACCTTCGCCTGTGGTACCTTTGGTAGTCCATCTAGCACACATAGTACCAGAGTCTACCCCTCCCTTGTCCTTTAAAAGAATTCTATCATATCTCGAGAACTCGAACCACATCGAAGTTCCCCCAGGTGTTTTGCTTGTCGATAGAAATAACTTATTTTATTAGCGTATATATGTATATGCATACGTACTTTCGAATTTTTTGGAGGAAGTACTAAGGATGTGAGTTAACCGTTATCAACAGATAATTAAATGGTGGGGGGGGGGGGGAGTTTCTTTTGAAACTATATTCAAATATTTAAATAAGTCGAGATACTATTCTTTGACGATCTGAAATTTTTCAAATGATTTTTTGAAAATCAGAAAGTATTTTAAATCAGGTTCTATGATTTTTAAATCATAAATAAACCCTTTAATAAATAATAATTAATTAAATGATAATCGATAAATAATTAAACCTCGAAGGAGTTTACTTTTAAAAGAATATTTAAAATAATATTCCTCAACTAATTTATGTTTACATAATTTAATAACATTTAATGTTTAATCGGTTTTGAAATAAATAATCGTTGAGATGTGCTTCTCTCATAATACATGAGTAGGTATATGATATTTATTACTCGGACAATAAAATATAGTTGAGGGAATACGATCTTTGGAAACCTGTTTTAATAAAAGTTCGAGGTGTTTTATTGTTTCGTAAGTGGACGTTGGGTCCCTTAATACGTAACTACTATGGACTTTTAATCGTCTCGTAATATCACCGGAATGATTCTCGAGTTTTTATTTTGAAATCCTGACCGACTCTCGGTCTTATAATAATACGTCACGCTTATAGCGGAATTAAACATTTCACGATATATACTTATCGTACAACATCACTACATTATGCGAAAATTCAATTACTACATATCATGGCAATCATGGTATTTATGTAATGATAATAAAACAATCCTTTCACAACACAACAGTAAATGGAGTTGGGTTCGTAAACTTGCCTGGGTATCCTGAGGTGGAGTATTCTCTAGGTTCCGCTCGGAAATCTATAATCATAAACACAATTCGTTTCGTTAGGTCCCGTTCTAATTTACGGGGACTCGCACTTATGTGCTACTTATTATGCACCCTCTCAACTTATATTACCCTTATTGTTTCTTTAAGTCCTTATTCTCATTATGGTCGCTTCCTTTTTCAAAATATCTTAAGTCCATTTTCATTTTCGTCGTCGACTCCGCTTATGGATTCTACGGTTTCTAATCGCGTGGTCTCGGCTCCGATATTTTTATAAAATTGAAAAATCATTATTTTCACTTGAAATGTTTATGGAAGTTAGGAAACTCAATTTACTACCCTCTTTAAAAATTTTATGATTTATGAACACTTTTAAGTCGATCCTTTTTATTTTCAAAGTTCGTAATTCGTAGCAGTTTTTGTCGCGTAAATCACTTTTGGTAAAACGGCCATAACCTTTGATCCGTAAATCGGAATCAAGCGATTCAAGAGCCTAAACGATCCTTATAACATTGTATACCATAATCAAGGGTTATTTTTCAAGAAAGTAAAGTGTAAATCTTCGTGAATTTCTGCAGAAACTCAAAGTTACGTTTTGTTCATTTTAGCGAAATTACGGTTACGATCGGAGTTTCGTTTATGCCTTAAATCTTTATACTACCACCAACAATCAACATATCATCATCACCACACTAACTCCTCTCAAGAACATCATGTTCTTGAGGAAACAACAATCAACCTTAAATCTACCATGGTTACTTTTCTACCGTGGTTAGTTAGTGTGTTACGTTTATTTAATCGTTTACGCGCTCGCTCGGTCGCTTAAACATTTTCGTAATAATTTCTCGTAAATGGGTCGCGACGTAAATCCTTTCATATTTATTCCTTATATTTTGAATTATCATATTTGGATATAAATCCGTAGGGTTTTAAATTCATAATTATATTGTGATTCCCGTAATCCTCGATGATTCGTAAATATGGTCGTTTTTCAAAGTTCATTTTTTTCGAAAACTAATAGCGTTTATATACACTTATTTGGTACGTATAATCATAATATCAACTCCGAAACTCATTTTCTCATGCACTACATAGTGTGGGCTAAAACGTTTTCCCCGTCCGTCAGGGTTACTATTCATTAAATATTTTCACAAAGTCTCAAAAATTCGAGTTATTACAGGTTTAGTCCAAGGAGCAAAGAATTTCCTTAGAGACTACATGAACCGATTCACAAAGGAGCCCTAAAGGTCCCCGATCTCGTGAACAAGGTAGCTATGAAGGCCCTACAACAAGAGACTAGAGATGAGTTCTTCAATATGTCCCTGGCCAAACGCCCTCCTAAAAGTATGCTGCAGCTGCTGGATATAGCCGAAAAGTATATCAAGGTAGAGAAAAGTATGAAGAAGACGATTGTAAATAATGAGCCCACGGGCAACAGGAAGCGAAAGACGGATCATGAGTAAGACGTCAAGGACAAATATCCTCGAACTGGAAAAAACTATGACTCCTCTTCTAAGAAGAATCAACCACCAAGGTTCACTGAGTATGCAAGGTTGAACGCTCCAAGGAGCAAAATCCTTATGGAAATTGAGAAGGACAAAGAGTTCAGATTGCCGAAGCCATTAAGAGAAGACCCCGGAAAAAGAGACAAGGGCCAATACTGTATATTCAATAAAGATGTTGGTCATAATACTGATGATTGTAGGCAACTCAAGGATGAGATTGAGTATTTGATCCGAAGAGGAAAGTTCGGACGCTTCACCAAGGGTGAAGAGGCTGGAGGCCAAAAAAGAGATCATGATCAAAGAGATGACAATCGAAGAGGTAACGACATGGATCGTAACCCACAGCCCCGAGGGCCAGTAATCAAGATGATCTTAAGAGACCCTACATCAGCTGTGACTATAAGGAACTCTCGAAAAGCTTATGCGAGAGAATTAATGAGTATAGTCGGAGAGCCGTTTAAGTGTTCTAGGTCAGAGATGATGCTCGAGTTCGGTGACCCCTGTTAGGATTATGTTGCAGGCTTGATGATAATTTATCAAAACACCTTAGTAGACTTAATCAAGTGAGTTTGTAGCTTTTAACAGATAATCTTCTCTGTCATCCGTTGAAAGAGTAGTTTAAATTTAAGTAAGTATTTGTAGCACGTTCCCGTGTACTGTAATGTCTTAGAGAATTAGAAGTTGTAGGATATTCTAAGTCACATTGACTACAAGAATGATATGCAAAATAGGTTGGCTAATTGTATATATTAGATGCCTTGTAATTTTATTTAAGTGAAATTGAGTGAACTTCTATGAAAAGACTTTCAACGGATGTTTCTATAAGGCTTCGACGGATGACCCAAGTCACATTCGACGGATGATCCAATAAAAAAATCGACGGATGATCCAACAGAGTTTCGACGGATGATACAATAGAGTTTCGAAGGATGATGAATTGAAATAGGAGTTGATAGTGACTTGAAAGTCACATGGGTTTATTATACATAAAAGGAATGTGGCAGCCTATAATCAGGATTATGAAGATCAAGAGCATTTCTATTTCCATGCTAACTTGAAGAAATACAAAGATGTTGGATGGAGAAATGAAGAAATATGTGATTAGACTTAGACATGTTTATTTTATTAGTTTGTCTTTTTCAAGTGTAACTTGGTAATATATAAACCAAGAGTAGAAAGTAATTTTTTTAAAAAGAACTGAGAAATAGATAAGGTATAATTTGTTAGGAATTTCTTAGTTCGCTCTCTGTAAATTCACTTGTGAGAAACAATGTGCTTTTTGCATCACAGAGATCTTCTACATTTATATTATCTCCGTACGAGCTTGGTTACTTCTACCAACTCAAACCATCAGGAAAAGGTTCAGGTAGCTTTTACCTAGCTGGATGGGGTGTGCATGAGGGTAAGTGTGGAAATAAGAAAGGAATGTCCGGGTGGAAGCAACATTCTTTGTACTGCTACGTTTTTCCATCCTAGAAGAAAGATTTTAATTTGCATCCCAGTAAGTTTTGCAGAACACACTTCCCTTTTCTTAATTTTCTTAACTCGTTATTCTCATACTTGTACATGTAGATATCCCCGTCATGTCACCCCTCACATGCATCCTATTAGAACGTGTCCAAAGGGCACTTACCTTGTCAACCAGCCTAGAAGATGGTTCTAGTTTGTTGACTGAAGAAAATTTGAAAGACTTTTATTTCTAGTAGATGTCCTGCTGATGAAGCTGGGACCTAACAGATCTTAGGTTCATGCAAACACCTCTACGTTCCTTTTATTTCTTTGTTATGGTCATCTTAAATTATTGTACATGTACATATTATATCTTATAAAGCATTCTTGTGACTTGTTTTTACAGAAATTGCCTCTCAAGTTCCTGATAGCATCAAGAAAATAATCAAGTATGAAGATATCTGCTCGATCCTTCACCAAAGGCAGGTCGTTTCCCAAATCCTCTATCCCTGGGGCTGATTTACCTAGCTTTTTTTATTCTTGTTCCAATTCCCATTGTTTCCAAAAGAATTCCTCTTGAGGTTCGCTAGTGACTCCTCTACCACCTTGTGGGACTCTTCCTTGTTGTAGAAGTAACTGAGGGTTTTAGGTTCCTCATGTTAAAGCTCCTTCCAAAATTATGTGCCCGTTCTCACCCCATCTATCAAGAAGCTCTTGTAGGTTTCATTAGCAGCTCCATTACCTTTATACCTCAGCATTAAAATGCTTAAAGAATTCCCTCAATGATTCAACTTCCCGCTCCTTGATGTTATCCAAAGTGTTAATAGGTGGTGCCTAGGCAACTGATACTTGAAACTGGGTGACAAAGATTTGACACATCTGCCTCCAAGAACAAATTGTAATGTCTGGGAAAATTACGTCTGTATTATATAATATTTATAATAAATTATGCGTGTTAATGTGTCATTTATGTGGAATTAACTTTCAAACCCTAATCGCTATGTGTTACGTGCATTCTGTGTCGTCCAGGTTTTTTTAAGATATTTTTTAGATATTTTAATTTTCATTTATAGCTTTCATTTCAAAAGTTTTACGACCCGAATCATGATTTTAAAGCAGGTATTTCAAATAAAATAATGGGCCTTATTTTTCATCAAACAGCTTTTATCATCGCAATATTCTGAACATCTAGGTATTTTATAAATTTTCTCGTTTTGCGAAAAATGACTTTTCCGGGTCCCATTGGGTGTTAAAAACCCCACAAATCACATTTTTGTTTTTATAAAATTTTAGGACTTTCATTTATACCATTTCTTTGTATTTTTGCATTATTCACAATTTTTGGGAAATTTTGGCATATATATTGTATATATAAAATATTTATAAATTAAATTTTAATGCTCAAAAATTATAAAATTAGGGGCCTATTAATTTTAAAAAGTGTAGAATTAAGGCCTTAATTTTAATTAGGAGTATTAATTTCACTACTATAAATAGCCTAATTTTTATTTAATTAATTATAATTAATCATTAAAAATCAGAAAATAATTAAAATTCTCTGCAAATCGGGTCGAGAAGAACATGGTCGGGTCGAGAATTAAACTGGTGATTTTGATCTGATTTCTATACCAAATCAAGCAGTTCGAGTACTCAAATCAAATGTTTTCATACATTTTTTCTATTTTTGATATCAATTTCATATTTTAATGCATCGTTTTTTATTTTTGATTTTTAGGGTTCATACTCGAATTAGGACTTTTTGATTCTAGGGTTATTATGATATTTTGATGATTCATATAGCTTTGTTAGATGATTTACAGTCGATTCATGGTGTTTAATTGAATGAACGATGTCTGGATAGTAATATTCGATTACTAGGGTTTATGTTCAATTTTCAAAATATAGCTTCATGATTTCTGTGAATATTTGGTTCCTAAATTGTTAGGGATTCGATTATACGTGTTATAAGCTTTGATTTGCACTATTAAGCATCGATTTTCTTGTACAAATGAATGATTTCGATATTTGGACGGAGTTAATGTCAGTTGTGGTCGGAGATGGTGATTCCGTGATGTTTGTGGTCTATTTTGGCCAGGAATGAGTTGCTGGAGTTGATTGGAATCAAAACCCTATGAAAAACGAATCAAACCAAGTCATTTCTGGCCTGATTTTGGCTTGCCGGAATCCTGGCCGGTGGCCGGCCGGATTCTGAAAAAATTCCGGTCATGTTCTTCATGACCAGGAACCCAACCCGTTTGACCCGGACAGAAAACCCGCCTTTGATCTGTTTTTGTCAGAATTCATTTTCTGACAACTGTTTCTGGAAAATAATTTTAATTTTATTATTATAAAAATCAGATTTATTTATTTTATAAATCAATTAATTATAAATAAATTAATTTTTAATAAATCATAATAAATTTATTTTAATTCCAAAAATTATAGAAAAATCATTTTTAATTCTGATTTTTCTTAATTAATTATTTTAAAAATTATTTTAGGGTTTAAAATTAGTAATAATTATTTATATTGAATAATAAATTGATTTATCTGTATATAATTGATATTAATTAGGCCATTAGTCCGATTCGAGCGAAACGAAAGCCCTTTGACTCAGAAAAATGAATTTTTTCATTAAAAATAATATTAAAACCTAATTTATTATAGAAATTAGTCGACTTTGTTATTTATTTGATTATTAGTCGAATTGCTTGCCGAGACGAGTCTGAAATTTTTTGAAAAATAGGAAACGAGTCAGATAATGATCAGTTGAGCGATCAGCGAGTCGGTTTTGATTCTAAAAATTATTTTAACTATAAAAATGATTATGTGCTTATGTGCTTATGTATATTATATGGTTAATCGAGTCTTACTTGTTAATATATAATATACGAGTCAGTCATAACCTCATGGGTAGACAATAGGAATGATGTGAAGTCGGTTCAAGACGCAATTGAAGTATGAAATGACTAAACCAGTCTATTTCTCTAACAGAAGCTAAGCCAGCAGAGCAGGTTGAGCCAGTGAAAGACAAAAGTGATAAAATTGAATTGAGTCGTGCAGAAGGCAAGTTTTTCCCCTATTCTAATTTCAGAATAGTGATATTTCTTCAGATTCTTATCAAGCTTGCACTCTTTTAATTCTTGTTCATATTTCATTTCGATTCTTGATTTCTCCTTTTCCTTTGAATTCATTGTTCATATTCCAATTGTTATTCATATATGTTGATATATTCTGGTGATTGGAATATGTCAAAGCATACCGATTGTTCCGGTTGCTACTTCATGGACTGGATAGTAATACTTTTGGGGATTAAGTTACTTAATCCTAAGGACCGGGACATAACCGGATCCTTGAGATGGGCAGTAGTTCCTGGGTGCCCGATTGGATCTATATCGTGGGATATAGATCTGCACTGTATCCTGGCTGATCAACAGGGTATAGATGCGAACTTGTGTCCAGTTTAATTCGTTTGTACTCGCCAACAATGGTCTTCTTTCTATTCTCGCGGGGTTATATCTTTGCAGATATACCCAGGTTACCGATTCAATTAAACAACTTAAACACTGTTTATATTTTGTGGACTTGTTGAGCAATTTTTGGCTCACCCCTTTTTGTTGTTATTCACCTTATTGTTTTCAGTTAAGAAGGAATATGAAACCCATCAAGACTCGAGTGGTAAAGAAGCGGGTCAAGCCTCGGGATCCTCTCACACCCAAGGTGTTGATCCCAATCCAGGAAGAAAGCTTTGAGTTGCCCGAACAGGTGGAGTGTAGATAGTTAGTGTGTGCATTTGAATAAAAGATGAAATTAGTTTAAAACTGGTTAGACAATGGTTTGTAATAAAGAGAGTTTGTTAGATTTTGAATTTGGTTTGTAATAAAGTAGTTAATGGTTCTTGTTTTCATACTTCAACCTAAAAAGATCCTGGTTAGTGTTAAAGGGGTTTAGATTCATTTCTTTATTATTTGTTAATCAGATTGTACAGGTTTGGTGATTAGCTAGTAACCCCCAGACTTTTACCCCGGGTCTGGAGGGCATTACAGGTTTGGCATCAAAGCTGTAGGTTTGGTCCCTGAAAACAAGAACATTAGGGTTAAGATAAGATAGGGAGATCACATAGGATAGGAATAGTCAATTAGGAAGAGTAGTGTTAGGGTTTAGATAAAATTATGATAGGAAGGTATTAGTTCTAGGAATGATTCAGTGACCTTTCTTCTTTCTTTGGTATATTATCAGATGGCGTCGTTAGGTTATTCGGCTTTCTAAGAGGACAATTACCGGGCTAGTAGCACAAGTTGTGCCACCAGTATCTGAGTTCATATTTCCTCCTCTTCCACCTCCACCACCATTGCCACAAGAACCAACAACCCCAGTGCTAGGGATAGTTCATGACCCTATAGAGATGTTTGATCCATTGGAGTTCTTTGAGCCGATTATCCCACCTCCACTTCCAGTAAAACATCAGTGTATACCGGAGATTGAGCTAGAGCTTCCACCACCACCACTGTTACCTCTTATACCAGTACATGCCCCATAGCCCGACATATTTCAGATGATCCCAGTTGAGGGAATGGGTGAGAATGATGTGGATTTACAGTTGGGATTACCACAGTAGGGTGCAGGGAGGTCGAGGGTTCCGTCACAGGAGTCAGTGGGTCAGGTTGCACAGCGACATATGGTACCGTACCATGAGTACAGTGTTACGAGAGATGGCACTGAGTATTGGAGAGCTCAGTGTACAGAGATTATGTATTTATTTGATCAGAGAGACCGAGGACCGTTAGCCGCCTTACAGCCAGATTATATGATGAGGCAGAGGTTATAATCTGCTTTGATGAGTGCTACCTGCGAGTTGGATGATTTGACACATGAGGGACCACCTTCTTTTGCGGAGTTTTATAGGATTTTCCGTTTAGCTCAGACATTGGTTCAGATACTTCGAGACGTGCTGAGGCGTATTCCGCCGAGGTTATGAAATGTTGACTACATAGGACAGATGTACATAGATGCAGTCTAGCATGACATAGTGAGTAGTGTGTATGTGTGTAGTAGTATTTTAACTTGTAGTAGTTAATTTGACTAGTAGCAGTGACCATGACTAGCAGAGCGAGACTTTTTGTACCAAGCACTTACACCTGAGGCTGATGTCATATAAAATGAACTTTTTCAAAATTTCTTTTATTTAAATTTCAGTCTTTACAGTTTTACAACATTTACCTTTACTTTATTGTTTTACAGCTTTTTGTATTTTAAATTCTGTCGAAAAAAAAGGGAGAACAAACATTTCATTTAACTGTTTACATTTCATTTTTTTATATTAACATAAACGGTTTATACTTCCTGTTTTTATATTAATCAAATTGTTTTCTTTCTTCGAACCATTATCTAAATTTTGTTAATAACAAGATAAATTATTTTCTTATCTACTGTCAATTATCTAATAAACTTTTAAAAAGACATCACTTGTTTTATTATCAGCAAATGGCACCCAAGAGAAAGACTAGGACAGAGACTACCAACAGAAATTCTGAAGAACAGACCAATGATACCATAAACCAAATGTTCCATCTGATGCAATAACAGATGGTAATGATGCAGCAACAGATGCAGCAATAGCATCAGCATCAGCAGATTTAACAGCAAATGTTACAACATCCACCTCGTCCTGAGCCCGAGATACCACCAGCTATACCTATTGCTACTTTTAAACAGTTTCAGTCAGTTAAACCTCTAGAATTTGATGGGTCAGCAGATCCTATTAAGGCTACCACCTGGTTGAAAGAAATAGAGGCAACATTTGCGCTAGTAAAGATAAGTGAAGACCAGAAGACTGACTTTGCTAGTTACTTGTTAAAAGGAGAAGCGAATTATTAATGGGAATCTAAGAAGGCTTTAGAAAGTGAAGATGTTATTGCATGGGATAGGTTTAAAGAGCTGTTCTTAGAGAAACACTTTCCTCGCTATGTGAGAAATCAAATGCAGATTAAGTTTTTGGAATTGAAACAGGGAAGTATGTCTGTGACAGAGTATGAAGCTAAATTTATTGAATGGGCTAGGTTTGTCCCAGAACAAGTTGATACTGAAAAAAACGAGTCTAAAGGTTTCAAGAAGTATTACGACCGTGGATCCGTGGATAAGTTGCAGTTTTTGAATTAACGACGTATACCGCCGTAGTCCAGAAAGCCTTGATTATTGAAGGAGAAAGCGAAAGATCCCAAAAGGAAAGAGGACAGGGAAGTTTCCAAGACCGCTCCAGTAGGAAGCCGGGATTTCAAGCCCGGACAAATCAGAATTTTAAAAGAATAGGACAAGGTATCCAGAAAACAGGTAATCATTTCCAAGCCCCCAGCCAGCAGGGAATTGTCAGAGTTCCAGTGCCATACTGCAGAACTTGTGGACGGAAACATACTGGCGTCTGTATCAAAGCGGATGTGACGTGTTTTAAATGTAAGTAAAAAAGGCACTATTCCAACGAATGTCTAACGGGAAAAACATCAGAAGTTACTTGCTATCAGTGTGGAAAGAAAGGGCATATCGCTAGAAATTGTAAAGGACCAGCAATGGCAGCTAGTATTCCGAAAGTGTTGGCATTACCTCCTCCACCGCCGCCTAATTAACCTAGAGCAAGAACTTTCAACATGACAATGAAAGAAGCAGTGTAGAGTCCTAGTGTAATTGCAGTTACGCTTTTGGTGAATTTCGTAGATTCAAAAGTATTAATTGATTCTGGAGCTACCCGTTCATTTACTTCTGAAGAAATCCTTGATAAGTTACATTGCGAAATTGAATGGTTGGGAGAGACGTTAATTAAAAATTAGCGAATGATGACCAAGTTCTAGTAGATCGAGTATGTCCTGCGTGCGATATAGAAATAGCCGAACATCATTTCTCTGTAGACTTGATTCCTTTTAAGTTAGGAGAGTTTGACATCATTTTGGGAATGGATTGGTTAGCTTGTCATAATGCTCAGATCGATTGCTTCGACATGGATGTGAGATGTATATAGCTTACGTGTTAGATACTGAGAAGGGAAGTTCCAAAATAGAAGACATTCCAGTTGTATATGAATTTCCTGACATCTTTTCATACGAGCTTCCAGGGTTACCGCCAGATCGAGAAATTGAATTTACGATTGATTTAGCGCCAGGTACAGAACCAGTTTCGAAAGCTCCATATCGAATGGCTCCAGTAGAGATGAAAGAATTGTCAACGCAATTGCAAGATCTACTAGACCGAGGCATCATAAGACCCAGTGTATCTTTATGGGCGCGCACCGGTAATGTTCGTGAAAAGGAATGATGGCAGCATGCGACTATGCATTGACTATCGGGAATTGAATAATCTCACTATCAAGAATAAGTATCCTTTACCGAGAATCGACGATTTGTTCGACCAGATAAAAGGAGCCGCATGGTTTTCGAAGATAGATTTGCGATCGGGCTATCACCAATTAAAGATTAAAGCTGAAGATATCCCCAAAACTGCATTACGTACTAGATATGGACATTATGAGTTTCTTATAATGGCATTCGGTTTGACCAACGTGCCAGCAACATTCATGGATCTGATGAATAGGGTATTCAAGAGGTACCTAGATAAGTTCGTGATTGTATTTATTGATGACATCTTGATTTACTCAAAGACGGAAGAAGAGCATGCTGAGCCCTTGAGGATAGCTTTGGAAATTCTGAGGAAAGAGCAACTGTATGCGAAATTTTCGAAATGTGAATTCTGGTTGAAGGAAGTATAATTTCTAGGGCACATCATCAGTAGAGAAGGCATTCAAGTCGATCCAGCGAAGATTGAAGCTGTGTTGAGTTGGGAAAGGCCGATGACACCGACAGAAGTTCGAAGTTTCTTGGGATTGGCAAGATATTATAGAAGATTTGTCAAAGATTTTACGAAAATAGCAACGCCACTGACCAAGTTAACTCGAAAAAGTGAAAGGTTCATATGGGATGACAAATGTGAATAAAGTTTCCAAGAGCTGAAGAATCATTAGTAACCGTACCAGTACTTGTATTGCCAGGAAAGCATGGAAATTTTGTCATTTAGAACGATGCTTCATACCGCTGATTAGGATGTGTACTGATGCAACACGGTAATGTCATTGTATATGCTTCGAGACAATTAAACCTCATGAACAAAAATATCCTATGCATGACCTGGAGTTAGCAGCGATCGTATTTGCGTGGAAACTTTGGAGACATTATGTCTACGGTGAGAAATGCGAAATCTACACGGATCATAAAAGTCTGAAGTATATCTTTACGCAGAAGGAACTGAACATAAAACAACACCGATGGCTGGAGTTGATTAAAGATTACGATGTTACGATCAATTATCATCGAGGAAAAACGAATGTTGTGGCAGATGCATTGAGTCGGAAAGAGAGATTGAATCTGTTAACTTTATGTGAAGAATTAGCCAAGGAATTTGACAATTTGGAAATCGAAATTCGTGTTCCTAGTGAATCTACTGAAGCAATCTATGCTATGACTTTTCAACCAGAATTACTAGAGAAGATTCGCCACTGTCAAGAAGAAGTGATGAGTGAAGATGACGACTTAACGGGAGAAGAAATTACAACCTAGAAGGATAACAAAGGAATCCTATGCTTTGCATCAAGAATCTGGATCCCCAACGTGGCAGAACTGAAAGAAGAAATCTTGTGAGATGCACATAGTTCGAAGTATTCCATTCATCCAGGAAGTACAAAAATGTACCGCGATTTGAAGGAAAACTTTTGGTGGCCAAATATGAAGAAGGAGATTGCCGAATGGGTAAGTAAATGCTACACATACCAGCGAGTTAAAGCGGAACATCAATGTCCGAGCGGATTATTGCAACCATTGGATATTCCAAAATAGAAATGGGAACATCTAGCGATGGATTTTGTAGTAGGACTTCCAAGAACTAAAGCAAATCATAATGCGATATGGGTAATCATTGACAGACTAACAAAGTCGGCACATTTTCTACCGATTAATGAAAAATTTTCGCTCGACAAGCTAGTGCACTTGTATATCAAGGAAATTGTGATGCGACATGGAGTTCCAATATCTATCGTGTCTGATTGAGATCCCCGATTCAATTCAAGCTTTTGGAGACAATTTCAAGAATGTCTTGGAACAAAATTAAACATGAGTACCGCTTATCATCCGCAAACCGATAGGAAAAGTGAAAGAACTATCCAAACAATTGAAGACATGCTACGAGTTTATGCGATTGACTTCGAAGGCAGTTGGAATGAGCATTTACCTTTGGTTGAATTTTCTTACAACAACAGCTATCATGCAAGCATTGGAATGCCACTGTACGAAGCATTATATGAAAGAAAAAGCAGATCACCGATATATTGGGATGAATTTGGAGAACGCAAGGTTTTGGGTCCAGAATTAATCCAACAGACTAAAGAAAAGATAGAACTTATTCGAAAGCGATTGGATGCAGCACAAAATAGATAACGCAAATATGCAGATCAAGCAAGGAAGGATATGGACTACCAGGAAGGAGAGCACGTGTTACTCAAAATATCGCCATGGAAAGGATTGACCATATTTGGCAACAAGGGTAAATTGAAGCCACGATACGTCGGACCATTTAAAATTTTGAAGAAAGTAGGAAAAGTTGCGTACGAATTAGCTTTACCACCTAATATGCAACATATTCACAATATGTTTCACGTGTCGATGCTTAAGCGATATAATCCTGATTCTAGGCATGTAATAGAATATGAACTGGTAGATGTCCAACCTGATTTGTCTTTTGTAGAACAGCCGATAAGAATTTTAGATCAGCGAGAGAAAGTGTTGAGAAATAAGTTTGTGTCTTTAGTGCGAGTATTGTGGAGAAACCCTATGGTTGAAGAATCAACCTGGGAACTTGAGAGTGACATGTTAGAGAAATATCCTCATTTGTTTTTATAGTGAGATTCTGAGGACATAATCCTATTAAGGGGGGAAGGATGTAACGTCTGGGAAAATTACGTCTGTATTATATCATATTTATAATAAATTATGTGTGTTAATGTGTCATTTATGTGGAATTAACTGTCAAACCCTAATCGCTATGTGTTACGTGCATTCTATGTCGTCCAGGTATTTTTAAGATATTTATTAGATATTTTATTTTTCATTTATAGCTTTCATTTCAAAAGTTTTACGACCCGAATCATGAATTTAAAGCACGTATTTCAAATAAAATAATGGGCCTTATTTTTCATCAAACGACTTTTACCATCGCAATATTCTGAACATCTAGGTATTTTATAAATTTTCTCATTTTGCGAAAAATGACTTTTCGGGGCCCCATTGGGTGTTAAAAACCCCACAAAAATCACTTTTTTATTTTTATAAAATTTTAGGACTTTCATTTATACCATTTCTTTGTATTTTTGCATTATTCACAATTTTTTGGGAAATTTTGGCATATATATTGTATATATAAAATATTTATAAATTAAATTTTAATACTCAAAAATTATAAAATTAGGGGCCTATTAATTTTAAAAAGTGTTGAATTAGGGCCTTAATTTTAATTAGGAGGTTTAATTTCACTACTATGAATAACCTTATTTTTATTTAATTAATTATAATTAATCATTAAAAATCAGAAAATAATTAAAATAATCTGCAAATCGGGTCGAGAAGAACAGGGCCGGGTTGAGAATTAAACTGGTGATTTTGACCTGATTTCTATACCAAATCAAGCAGTTCGAGTACTCAAATCAAAGGTTTTCATCCGTTCTTTCTGTTTTTGATATCAATTTCATGTTTTAATGCATCATTTTTTATTTTTGATTTTTAGGGTTTATACTCTAATTAGGACCTTTTGATTCTAGGGTTATTATGATGTTTTGATGATTGATATAGCTTTGTTAGATGATTTACAGTCGATTCATAGTGTTTAATTGAATGAACAATGTCTGGATAGTAATATTCGATTACTAGGGTTTATGTTCAATTTTTAAAACATAGCTTCATGATTTTTGTGAATATTTGGTTCCTGAATTGTTAGGGCTTTGATTATACGTGTTATAATCTTTGATTTGCACTATTAAGCATCAAATTTCATGTACAAATGAATGATTTCGATATTTGGCCGGAGTTAATGTCGGTTGTAGCCGGAGATGGTGATTCCGTGATGTTTGTGGTCTGTTTTGGCCCGGAATGAGTTGCTGGAATTGATTGGAATCAAAACCCTGTGAAAAACGAATCAATCCAAGTCGTTTTTGGCATGATTTTGGCTGCCCGGAATCCTGGCCAAATTGGCCAGGATTCTGGAAAAATTCCGGTCATGTTTTTCATGACCCGGAACCAAACCCGTTTGACCCGGACAGAAAACCCGCATTTGATCTGTTTTTGTCAGAATTCATTTTCTGACAACTGTTTCTGGAAAATAATTTTTATTTTTATTTTTACTAATTATAAAAATTAGATTAATTTATTTTATAAATTAATTAATTATTTTCTCAATTATTTATTTATTTATTATTTATTTATTATTTATTAATTATTTAAAAATGATTAATTATTTTGATAATTAATCAAATATTTTTCAATAAATCATAATAAATTTATTTTAATTCCAAAAATTATAGAAAAATTATTTTTAATTCTGATTTTTCTTAAATAATTATTAAAAAAATTATTTTAGGGTTTAAAAATTAGTAATAATTATTTATATTGAATAATAAATTGATTGATCTGTATTTAATTGATATTAATTAGACTGTTAGTCCGATTCGAGCGAAACGAAAGCCCTTTGACTCAGAAAAATGAATTATTTTCATTAAAAATAATATTAAAACCTAATTTCTTCTAGAAATTAGTTGACCTTGTTATTTATTTGATTATCAGTCGAATTGCGTGCCGAGACGAGTCCGAAAAATTCCAAAAAATAGGAAATGAGTCAGATAATGATCAGTTGAGCGATCAACGAGTCGATTTTGATTTTAAAAATTAGTTTAACTATAAAAATGATTGTGTGCTTATGTTCTTATGTGTATTATATGGTTAATCGAGTCTTACTTGTTAATATATAATATACGAGTCAGTCATAAGCGCATGGGTAGATAATAGGAACGATGTGAAGTCGGTTCAAGACGCAATTGAAGTACGAAATGTCTAAACCAGTCTATTTCTCTAACAGAAGCTAAGCCAGCAGAGCAGGTTGAGCCAATGAAAGACAAAGGTGATATAATTGAAGTGAGTCGTGCAGAAGGCAAGTTTTTCCCCTATTATAATTTTAGAATAGTGATATTTTTCAGATTCTTATCACGCTTGCACTCTTTTAATTCTTGTTCATATTTCATTTCGATTCTTGATTTCTCCTTTTCCTTTGAATTCATTGTTCATATTCCAATTGTTATTCACATATGTTGATATATTCTGGTTATTAGAATATGTCAAAGCATACTGATTGTTCTGGTTGCTACTTCATGGACTGGATAATGATACATACCTTTGGGGATTAAGTTTACTTAATCCTAAGGACCGGGACATAACCGGATCCTTGAGATGGGCTATAGTGCATGGGTGCCCGATTGGATCTATATAGTGAGATATAGATCTAAACTATATCCTGGCTGATCAGCAGGGTATAGATGCGAACTTGTGTCCAGTTTAGTTCGTTTATACTCGCTAGCAATGGCCTTCTTTCTATTCTCGCGGGGTTATATCTTTGAAGATATACCCAGGTTACCGATTCAATTAAACTGCTTAAACACTGTTTATATTTTGTGGACTTGTTGAGCAATTTTTGGCTCACCCCTTTTTGTTGTTATTCACCTTATTGTTTTTAGTTAAGAAGGAATATGAAACCCATCAGGACTCGAGTGGTAAAGAAGCGGGTCAAGCCTCGGGATCCTCTCATACCCAAGGTGTTGATCCCAATTCAGGAAGAAAGTTTTGAGTTACACCAACAGGTGGAGTGTAGATAGTTAGTGTGTGCGTTTGAATAAAGGATGAAGTTAGTTTAAAACTGGTTAGACAATGGTTTATAATAAAGAGAGTTTGTAAAATTTTGAATTTGGTTTGTAATAAAGTAGTTAGTGGTTCTTGTTTTAATACTTCAACCTAAAAAGATTATGGTTAGTGTTAAAGGGGTTTAGATTCATTTCTTTATTATTTTTTAATCAGATTGTGTAATAACCCCAATTTTTGGAATTTTTGAAACCCTTATGAATAGTGATTTTGCTGATTATGCTGAATAACAAAAGTTTTTATACCACACTATGTAGGGGTTCTTTTATTGATCTTCTGAGATATTATTAGTACTCTATGTGATATATAAGTATATGTAAAGATCTTCAGAATCCAAATCCGAACACTTTGATTTTTCCCGAAAATGCCCCAGATACCGAAAAAATTGAGTATAAGGTAACATGATTAAAGGGATTTAAATTCAAGGATTATAAGAGAGGATCATAAAAGGAATATAATGTATTGAGAAAGGTTTAGGGGAACCCAAGTAATAAGATCCCGGGTATGATCCTTCAAACGATAAATGAGAACGAAAGTTAAGCGAACCGTATAACAGATCAGCGGTCATTAGCCAAGTGATTAGGAGTTAAGCAAAGGGTTAGTGGGGAGTGATGTCATCTCACCAACAAGAAGAGGACAAGTGTGAGAGGATGACATAGCATGATGACCTAAGCATGACCAAAAGAGAAGTGTGTTGTTGATTGATTGTGAACCACACAAAATTTACCATGGTAATAATCCAATTAACAAAACAACATCAACCAAGCCAAGCAAATCATAAACACAAACTTGACTTTTCATTTCCAAGCAAGAGCTCTCGGCCTTTTCATGTTTTCAAGGAAGAAATTTCTAAAAATCAAGATTCTAGCTTTGTTAAATTGCAAGGTAATTATCCAAGGTTCCTTATGATTAGATAAGCATATCCTAGGAGTTTAAGCTTCTATTTCTTCATGAATCTCTTCCAATAAATCAAGGAAGAAGATGATGAATAGTGTTTTCAAGATTACTAACTTTATTTTCTTTGATTTCCTTTAAGATCCAAGCATTCCTAAGCTATCTTAAGGCTTCTTAAGGCTCCCTAGCTACTCTAATCACTCCAAGGAAGGTATAACCCCTCCAAACCCTAACTTTACTTTGAGTATTAAGTTTGGTTTTGTTTGTTATGGTTCATGAGAGGCATGGGTGTTGTGTATTTAGAGATTGGTTGGTTTTGTGATGTTTTTGGAATGATAAATCTTGGTAATTAGTTAATGAACTTAAGTATAGCTTTAGTTCATGTTTAGGGGTAGTATAAATTGGAAAATTTTGAGATGTTGGGACTGTTGTAATAATGTATGGATGGAGTTTGGTTGTATTGGTGGTTATGGGTTGATTTGTGGTTGATTGTGGATTTATTTGGAGTTGTACAAATTTGGTAATCGCGTAAACATAGCCGTCGTAATGCCCGATTTACCTTAGACTGCTTTTGTTCTTAACATCAGGACCCGTGAACTCACTGTTAGGTTTCGACCATTGCCATGATTAGATATTTCATGTTTCAAGCTTCGTTTTGATATGTGGTTTGCTTGAATCCGATGTACGGTTTAGGAGAAACGACGGTTTTAAGTAACGGCATTTCGCGAACGAACCATTACCCCTCGCCTTACTTTGAAACCTTGGTTAAGGACTTTAAATGACTAATTGGGGTATGAAACAATTATGTTAAGTGGATTAGGCAGTTGGTAAGGTACTCGCAAAAGAATCGCCTTAAAACTCTTAATGGTTAATTTATTAAAAATGGTGGAGCCGAGGGTACTCGAGCTACTTAAGTGAATCTTTAAGCGCAAAAGCGAACGTTAGGGCTCTAATTGGTTAAAGTCTAGTTTCTTAAGCGACCGGGGTTTAATTCCGACTTATGTTGTTGTTCATAGGTTATCGGACTCACTCTAAGCTTAAGTCTCTCCGGGAACACTCAGACAAGTTTTCTACCCGTTATACTGTTGTTGTGATGTATATATGTATATGCATTATCTTGTGATAGATGCATGTTGGTTAATTAGCAAATTTTGCGATATATTGAAGCATGCTGATATGGTATATATATGCATGTCTTTTTCGTAATATGGTTATCTATCTGTTGAATTCAATGCTTATAGTTGCATAATACCTATGCTAGAGATAAGCAGTAGTTGTGTATACCCTTAGTATAGGGGAACCAAAGGTGAACATTTTTCTAAAGAGGGAGTCGGTGTTCCCGAGTATAATATATATATATATATATATTTTTATATATATTGATATAGTTTTCAAAACTATTAATCGAATAAGGTTTATTCGATAACTTTATTTTATTTATTTAATGAATATTATTTTGAATATTTATTCGAGGATTTATGACTCCGTTATTTTATTTAATGAATATTATTTTTGAATATTCATTTGAGGACTCATAACTCCGCTTATTTACTAAATATTATTCTTTATTTTATTAAAGAATAATGTTTCGATAATCAAACTTATTTTCGATTATTCAAGTAAAGATAATACTTTCGTATAAGTATATCTTTGGTTATTTAAGATTCATTTCAAGTATGAGTTTAAAACTTCTACTTCAAGTTATTTATATAAAGATTATTCTTTATGGGAATATTATTTAAATAATAATATTCAGATATTTTCTAATATACCGGGACTGATTTATGTCATTAAATCAGCATTACTCCAAACATTCTTAAAAGTGTTTTCGAGTCTTCCAAATGATTTTAAAAGTTAGAGCGGATCCCAAAACTCATTTTTATATTTAAGATCTTCCTTTCAAAGGGGATTTAAATACTCGCTCAAAACTTGAGGGATCCGGCTCTGTGGTGTATTTATATTCGCAACAAGGTTGCTGTTTTGATAAATGAATTGATTACTTACCCAACGTTCGGGAAGTAAGTCCATCTACTGAGTCGGCATAAGCAACATGGGCTCAGTGGGCGTCCATGAAAGTGTAAGTGGCTCAGTGGGAGTCCATCAAATGCGTAAGTGGCTGAGTGGCAGTCCAGCATAAGGTCCTATTGCGGCCAGGGTGATGACCAATGGGGAATTCGTCCATCTACTAGTAGAAAAGGTTACTTATTGGTATCTTTGCCTGATCAGCAAGATATCAGGTTTATGCCAAGGTTTTCTCCTTTCCAAATTCATTGGATATTGTAACTCTGTTTATTATTTTCATAACAGAGGTTTTAAAGGAGTGTATGAAATGTATATATATAGGTGCATATATATATATATCGGGACTTAATGAAGTATCTCGTAACTTCATTATTTATAATGATATTTCAAGGATTGAATCTATTCAAGTCTTATCTTGTAGTCTCATCTATGTGATGAACTTTTGAAACTGATTATAACTTGAACGGTGGTAGTTCAAGTAGTATTTTTGAAAGATATAAGTATATTGGGGTATCTTGTAACTTCATCTTTTCAACTTATATTTGGTTATTGATTATCTTATGCATGACAAAGATTTTCACAAAAACGTTGAGACAAGGTTAGATATATGAGATCACCTTGCAACGATATTTTTATACAGTTATAAACTGGAACTCTGTGTATATTATGCATGGAAGAGGACTTCTAAGATTTTGAAAAGTATATATATATACTGAATATTTTGCGACTTGGTCGCGTTAAGATATCAACTTGGTTCATTTCTTCTTGACCAAGACTTTCATGAATACTATGAGAATGCTCATATATTGTTAATTATTATACATACTATTTCGGTGGGCTTGTTGCTCACCCTTGCTTTCTTCTTTTATCACACAACAATAGATAGACAAGATGAACTGGATCAAGCTTCCAATTCGCGAGCAGATAGGAAACGTTCCGCAGTTTCCTGTAGGCGTTGATGTCGTGTAGCTGAGGTAGGATCTACCAATAGGCTAGGCTTTCAAATTTCGATGTACCAGACTTATGTATATTTATGAATTGTAATAATGGCAAAGAATATGTAAATTATTCAGAAACCCTTTTGAGGTGAAATGGCTTATAATTGTGGAATAAAATGACTTGTGTTATTTTTGGTTTTCATCTCTGAGACTATAACTTGTGGTGTGTGTGTGTATACTGTGGGGTCATAGTACGCAGCAGTTGGTTGATTGTTAAGGTTAAGTATTATTAAGGGAAATGGAACTCGTGACAACCCGAATCCCCGACCCCGGATTTGGGGGTGTTACAGAAATGGTATCAGAGCTAAGCGTTATAAACCTCAGAGATGATATGACGTTTAGATAATAAGTTCACTAAGATAATAAGAACTCTTTCCAAGTTCATAGTCGGGCTACCTAACGTAGTACTGACAGTTAAAACCCTTATGGGAACCCTTATAAATATCATGATAGAGGCGTAGTTCATTATCGTATATGGTAGCAGGACTCCGAACCTTGAGGTTGAGGAGCAACAGCGCGATGATGTTTTATTACTAATTGGAGATCGAATTGTGGATCTGATAGAGCGTCCTAACACAGGACCGGATGATGTTCATATTGAGGATGTAGCGGTTGAGGATGTTGTCCTAGAAGGGATTGTTGCTGAGGAGGATCCCGTGGAGGATCCTAACATGAATGAATGAAGGACCACTGAGGAATTGATGACCATGGTTAGGGGAACTACCAGAGGTAGGATTGGACGGTCACTACCGGAGGTTCGTTCAAGTTTATAAAGATAGTAGCCCCTTTAACGCGGCTTACTCGTAAAACTGAGAAGTTCGGATGGACAGAGAAATGCGAGAACAGCCTTTAAAGAACTGAAGCAAAGGTTGGTGACGACCCCTATGATGGCGTTGCCGGATGGAAAAGGAGATTTTGTGATGTGTAGTGACGCTTCGCATAAGGAATTAGGGTGCTTCTTATACAGAACAACAAGGTAATCGCGTATGCGTGAAGATAATTAAGGGAATATAAAATTCGATATCCCCACCCATGAGCTTGGGCTCATGGCAATAGTTATGCCCTAAAGATTGAGGCACTACTTGTATGGAGAGAAGTGCGAGATTTACATAAGCCATAAGTGCTCTAGTACATTTTTACGTAGAAAGAGCTCAGCATACGCCAGAGAGGCGGTTAGAGCTAATCAAGGATTATGACTATGAGATTATTTATAAGCCAGGTAAAGCCAATGTGGTGGCTAACGCCCTTAGTAGTGAGGAGAGACTCAAGATGAAAATGTCTTTGGGAGAGTTGATAAGAGATTTTGAGAAAATGTAAATAGAAGTGAAGGTAACCGGAGCCGGTACCGAAAAGCTGTTTGAGATTGCAATACAGCCCGAATTATTGGAGAAGATCATATTGTGCCAGAAAAAGTGATGAATGAAGGCAGAGAGCCAACAAATAGATAAGAGATTAATACCGAGAAAGATGATAAGGGAATAATGAGGTATTCCTACAAAATTTGGGTTCCAAATGTTCAAGAGCTTAAAGATGAGATCTTAGGTGAAAGCTAGTTTGAGGAATAAGATTTAGAGCAAACCCTGAACGTGATAGTCAGGGAGGTCGCCATCAAGATAGAAGGAACCCATAACATAATGGAGTGGAAAATGAGGATTTAAAACATATAGGATGACCCCGATTATGGGGAGAAGGAGGGAATGTTCAGACTAAGGACACGGAAGTCGAGTAAGGAAAGGAGACTCGAGATGGTACTCCTATACGACAATTTATGGACCTTTTTAGACAGAACTTAGACTATTATCCCCAACCACCACCCTGAGGAAATAATGCGGTGAGAAATTCTTTCAGGTTCTTTAAGTTGCTAAGCTCTCAGAGTTCCAAGGAACAAGCTGACCCAGTCGAGGCAAGAGCCTGGCTAAAGGAAATATAGGAATCATTTGAGATTTTAAATGATTGACGAATCACAAAAGACTGTTTTTGTCACTTACCCTCCTAAGAGAGAGACCACCCACTGGTGAAAGACCAAGAAAGGCACGGAGCAAGAGGTTATGATAAACTGATTAAAGTTCAGTCAATTGTTTTCGAGAAAGTAAATCCCAAGGTTATGGAGATAGTGTAAAATCTTTAAGAGCCAGAACAAAGGCGGACGAATATGATGAATTATGAACCTAAGTTGTAAAAGTTGTCAAGATTCGTTCTGAGGACACGAATCCAGAATGACGGGATGTTTGAAATCAATGCTTATGTTGTGTTGGTTCATGTAATGGTTGTAATAGAAATGAAAATAAAAGACTAAAAAGGGAAGGAATATAAAGGGATATAAAGGCAATAGAGTTTGAGGAATGATAAGGGAGTTGGGTATGAAGAAATCCTAAAGACTCATAGTGATAGAAATAGAAAAGTATATGATCGTCAGGATGAGGGTCATTCACCATGAGTTAAAGTTGACGGTTGAAGGCATAAGAGATACATATATTTTATTCCCTTTAAGTTGGGAGGATTCGAGGAAACCTTGAGATAGTTCGAAGGATAAATAATGAGACGCGGATAGACTGAGGAGACAAGAAAGTAAGAAATTAGGAAAATTGGATGAAGGAAGTGACCTTCAAGAATGTGAAGTGTAAGACCAGTGGCATGATACCCAAAAAGGGAGACGTCAGGTATGAAATATATCCCAACATTGAGATGACTGTTGAGATAAACAACAAAAGTACATGAGGATTTATTAAGAAGATCCATGAATGAAGAGTGAGAATCCCTCATAATTCCCTTCTCATCTTTCTCACATTTGACTTCTTCTCAGTCAAAGATTCTCACTCTTCATTCATCTTCTCTTCCTGATAATGTCCCATCTTTTCTAACAATTCCAGTTCTAATTTGATCTCAATTAGTCCATCAGTCCCTTTACCAGTGACTTCACCTCTATCTCCATCTCCTCGAGTTCTCTCACTAGTTCCTCCGGCGTTGTCAACATCTTGAGTATCTCTTTACTACTAAGGGCATCGGCCACCACATTGGCCTTCCCTGGGTGATATAAAATCTCACCGACATAGTCTTTCATTAACTCTAACCATCTCCTCTGTCTCCTGTTGAGTTCTTTCTGAGTAAATATATACTTAAGGCTCTTATGGTCGTGTAGATCTCACAATTTTCTCTGTATGGATATTGTCTCAAATTTTTCAAAGCAAAACTATTGCTGCTAATTCTAATTCATGAGTAGGGTATCTTACTTTATATTCCTTCAGCTGCCATGAGGCATAAGCAACCACTTTCCCATGCTGCATGAGCATGCATCCTAATCCTTTATGTGACGCATCACTATAGATCACAAATCACCCTTTCCATCGGGTAATGCCAGCACGAGGGATATTACCAAACTTCTTTTCAATTCCTGAAAACTTTCCTCACATTTTTCATTCCACACAACCTTTTTCGTTTTGCAAGTAGGCCTAATCAAAGGTCCTGATATCTTAACGAAATCCCGTACGAACCTCTCATAAAACCAGTTAATTCCCAAAAAGTTCCTACTTCCGTAGGTGTGGTTATTTTTTCTCATTGAAATACTGCCTCAACATTGGTAGGGTCAACTAACACTCCTTCACTGCTCATCAATTGTCCTAAGATCTGAACTTCATTTTGCCAGAATTCGCACCTTGAGAATTTGGCAAACAACTTTTCTCTTCTCAATGCTTCTACCACTATCCTCAGATATTCCGCATGTTCTTCTTCCGTTTTAGAATAGACTAAAATATTATTAATAAAAAAATAATGACGCACACGTCCCAATACTTTTTAAACACTCGATTCACAAAGTCCATGAAAGCTACTGGGGCATTCTTTGGCCCGAACGACGTCACCAAGAACTCATAATGTCCATACCTCGTGCGAAATACGGTATTTGTCCCCTGTTTTAATCTTCAGTTGGTGATATCCCATTCTTAGATCGATTTTCAAAAAATGTACCACTCCTTCAAGTTGGTCAAACGAATCGTCAATTCTAGAAAGAGGGTATCTGTTCTTAATAGTCAGCTTATTCAGTTCCCTATACTCTGTGCACAATCGCATACTACCATCCTTATTTTTGACAAACAACATTGGTGTACCTCATGGTGACACATTAGGTCTCATCATTCCTTTATTCAACAGTTCTTGCAACTGTGAAGTCAATTCTTTCATTTCAACCGGGGCTAGCCTATATGGGGCTTTTTGAAACTGATGTCGTTCCTGATGCTAATTCGATAGCGAACTCTATCTCTCGGTTAGGTGATAATCCTGAAAGGTCTTTGGAAAACACATCCTCAAACTGGTTAACAACTGGTATGTCACGTACATGGGGGCTTCTCTCTTGGTACCCGCCACGTATGCTAAATACGTTTTGCTATCTTTCCTTAATAATTGCTTTGCTTGAGCAATATTAAAAAATTTCTGGGTCTGACGCTGACCCTTAATCACAATTTTCTTGCCGTTAGGCATTCAGATTTTAACTTTCTTTCCTTTATAATCAATCTGAGCACCATTGCTCGACAACCAATCCATTTTTAAGACCACACCAAATTCTCTCAGCCTGAAAGGAATTAAGTCCAACTTAAAGCCCTTCCCTCCTAGTTCCCACTTGCAGATTAGATGAATCTCATTAATTGGAACAACCTCTCGATTCACTATTTTTATTCGCAATAATTCTCGCGTTGGAATCACATTAAGTTTTAACTTGGCCAAAAATCTCGCGATATAAAATACTTAGTTGCTTCAGAATTAAACAGAATATTTGCAGTTACCAAATTGAGTAAAAGGTTACCTGCTATCACGCCCTAGCTGGGTTGGGGCAGTTGCTAGAATAATGTCCTAGTTGGTTGCAATTAAAGCACCTCAGTAGCTCTTTTCCCAATTACATACCCCGGGATGTTTCTCCCCACATGACTTATGATCCTGTAGGGGTGACCGAAACTGGTTATGAAACGTAGTCTTATATTGACCACCTCCCTGGGCGATACTCTTGCTTACCGGTTCGCTAAAGCTATTTCCGCCAGCTACGGTAGTGGCGAACCTGGTACCCACTACGGGTTGGGACACCACTCCCCTCTCAGTCCTAATCAGAAACTTCTGTTTATCGCTCTGCCGCCTTGGCTTCCGAACTCCTCTTCTTGCTCTCTTCCTCTTTTTGACTTTGCTCACTCTCTGCCTCTACAATCGAGGCCTTTTTGCACATAGTCTGTTATCTAAAGTAATAACACTCGGTCCTGAATCCATTGTTTCAGCCCTTGCTGAAATTTCCTCGCCTTTTTCTCTTTCGTGTTCACAAACTCCGGCACGAATCTCGACAGTTCAATAAATTTGGCTTTGTACACAGCCACTGACATCTTATCTTACTTAATCTCTAGAAACTTCAACTCCATCTGAGCCTCCATAAACCTGGAAAATACTTTTCCCCATGTGATAATCACATCAGTCTCCAGGGTTCCTTTAGGTTTCCACTAATAATTTGCTTCTCCTTTTAACATATAATTGGTGAACACAGTCTTTTGCGTCTCTTCTATGGGCACTATCTCAAAGCTTTTTTTTTTCCATTTCTTTCAGCCAAGCTCTGGCCTTAATAGGTTAGCAGTCCCTTGAAATTTCTGGGGGTTTTAACCACTTAAAGGCCTTAAAGACATTAGTAACTGGAACATGATCCACCTGGGTTGAGGGTGACAATTTAAATTCTCTCGAAGAAGATTCATAATTTGGTCCATAGGGTTTCCTCTCTGGCCTTCCCCCTCGTTAGTATCCATAGTTTCTTCTTCATTGTAATACTCTAAGCCGAATTCATTATATTCGACTTCCTCGTGTTCTTGGTTATTTTGGTTTACCAATTCAGCAGGGTTTGCTCTAGTTTCCAAATATGTCGGGGTGGCATCTTGATGCTAATATAAAAGATCACCAATATAACATTATTCACGTCTCTACTCATTATGTTAAAGTCGCTTAATAACTCGCTTTGTCACAAATACATTCTTCATTCCTCTTTAGTTACTCGTAACGTTGTGCCCACGCACCTGATTTGATGCGTTAACAAAAGACGACATCCTGTCGAGAATATACACGTAGCTCCTAGTGACATCCCACTCTTGGAATTCTGCGCCAGACTTATTGGTCTTCTCCTCTAGTAGTTCGGAGCTTGCTGCGTTGATTGCAGGAGCATGAAACTTTTCAAAAATTATTCTGTCGATTCTCGCTTTCCGTGCCGAACCATAATGGCTTAACGGATGAAATGATTTCGTATTATCGCATAGCATTCTCATCTTGGGACACGCTAAAATCTTCCTTATAGGACATAGATTCCTCAATGGTATAGCGAATACCCTTCTTGGTAGAATCGATGTTCGTCATGTATTGAACCCTTATTATCGGAACAATACTTTCAACCAATTCAGGTAACGTAATAATCTTAATAGTAAAAGAATTAAGCATCTTGATTCTTGCCTAATATGTCTCCTCAAGGACACTCTATAAAGAGCTATGAGTGGCAAGACTCGGGTTTTCCAATCAACCCATGGTATTGGGGTATCGTCTTCATCCCGCTTTCTCCGGAGACTTAGCTCCACTTCGATATCAATATTATAAAAGAATCATGTACAATTTTCTCCTTTCCTCATTCTGTCGATCTTAAACGATTCCATCAATTTCCGTATAACACTTCACATAAACACTTCAACATAACTCCTGGTAGTCCATCAACAAACTCTATCGGCTTAACCAATAGACTCTCTTTCGCATATAACTCTTAGAAATCTTTTCTCTGAGTGCTACAACTCATTCTCTTCCCTTAATGTTGGCTTTTCAATCGACTGTTAATAACTCAACCAATGCCTCAACTCTTAAGGCTAAGGTCCCCTTGGGTACTACTATCACGACTACTCCATAGTAATCCGACTACAAACTCGATGAGAGTTCTTGTTAACTTTTAGATCCTCAATCTACCCATTTTACTTTTACTGTTTCCAAGACTTATAACCTTTGGCTCTGATACCATTTCTGTAACACCCCCAAATCCAAGGTCGTGAATTCGGGTCGTTACGATCACTTATTAATTAAATAATTCTCTTTTCACAATATTACTCGACCTTTTATTCAAACTCACATACACACAGGTTATATGCTTGGAAACAGTATCAAATAAATCATTTCCACTTATCTACCTGACGGGGCTGGCGCACAAAAAGCCTACGGGTCTCACGAGCGTTCCTTACTCGCCTAAGGACAGCAGTCCTGGTCTGATCCATGCTGGTAGTCTGTTGTGATATGATATATAAAAGCAAGGGTGAGCATTAAAGCTCAGCAAGGTATATATCCCCATATTTAAGTATGTAAGGATAAATAAAACCAATAATTATACTTTGTATCTCCAAAGCGTTCTGAAAGTTTATATGCTTATCAAATTTATAATATTCTCAAAATCAACTACAATAGTATATCCAATGAATACTTGTATTCATCTCTTTCTCAAAATCATTTTATACTCGTACTCATTTTATTTCAAAATCTCAAGATGTTACTCGAACCAAGATTCTCATATGGGTGTGATATATATTCGTCAACATCCCAATTTAAAACTCAGCCTTATCGGCAGATTTCACAAATGGATTTGATATATAATCATCAACATCCTTATTTAAACTCAGCCTTATCGGCAGATTTCTCAAATGGATTTGATATATATTCATCAATATCCTTGTTTAAAACTCAGCCTTATCGGCTCTCTGTTGTATATTTCACAACAGTTTTTCCAAAATGGAAGAAAGGGACTATACTGGAATAAAACACGTATCGGTAATCAGCCGAATATGAAATTTTCTCTACTAGTAGAAGGAATACAAACCTAGCCGCCTTTGGGCTCATCAAGACACTACACGGTGGTTTCCCATTGCCGTGCAAGTTCGAAAGTCAATGGTCACATAGACCATATAACCGTACAATGCGCCACTCCACGTTTGCATAATGCGCCACTCCGCGCTTGGTCACTGCCTTATACCACTCCGTGCCGGGCATGCCACATTCCAGTCCCAAAACAATTATATCTTTTGCTCAAAATCCTTTTTCGAAGGAATAGGTCGTTAAAAGTTGACCTCTAAATAAGATGATTTATTCATCACTTTTAACTCAATTGATCTTTGGGAGTTGTCGGAGTTTTGAATTTAAAATCATTTTCAAATCCCTATTTGTAGTAGGGTGGCACATATATTACTCACTTGTTCTTTATTGAACGAGGAAGCAAAACTCTTATGCTTCTAGACTAAGTTCCCTAAGGTTTTTATACGTTTCAAATGATTAATCTCTTTCAAGATTTTTGAATAATTTAGAAAGTACCTTTGGGAACTATGTCTATTTTTAAATAAGTTTTTTTAGAAGTCCGAAGATATTAAATATCTAAGGTCTCATAATAATTTAAGAGGGATTCAATGAATTGATAAAATCTTATAAATAAAACATCTATGTATAAGGTTCAATGAATTGATAAAAACCTTCTATATAAAATATCTCTGAATATGGTTCAATGAATTGATAAAATCTTAAGTACAAAGTATTTCGAATTAAGGTTCAATGAATTAATAAACCTTAAATACAAAATATTTCTGAAATACAAAATATTTCTGAATGAGGTCCAACGAATGGAGACACCTTAATCAAATAATCAAAACAGGGTTTGGTATCTTATAATTGCTCTTTGAATAGTTAAATCTTTATTAAATAACGTGAAATGATTTATAAACTATTCAGTATATTTTTAAATACTTTCTGGATATTTAATAATCCCTTAAGTATCGCTTTATAAAATAATCAATCAAGTAAGGGTGTCCCTTAAATGAATAAACCAATATTTCTCGAAGTTTAAGTCAAAATCTCAATCGTTCGCTTGATATCTATATTACGCGAAAGGTACTTTATTTATGGAAATAGAAATCTTTCGCGTCCGGCTCTCTCCGGAATTAAATCGCTATTAAAATATCTCCAACTCCCATTATCATATATTATATTTGAAATACATTTCAATTTCTCATACTCGTGTAAAACGAAATTTGTTTTCGTAACAATCGCATAATTCGTATGCATTGATATCATAGACAAGCATATATATTTGAAATGTACATCATGGCATCAATATCACAACAGTATATATATAGCATGGATAGTATGAGATAGGGTTTCAAAAACTTGCCTCGAGTAATCGAAGTGGTATGGTCTCTGGTGTTTGGTTGGCGATCTATAAACAAGAACCAACGGTCTAAGTTAGTACGCGATTAACGTCTCGCTTTTATTAAGCAACTTTCGCAACTACTCAAGTATAACTAATCTTCGATCGTCACATTCTCAACACTTATATTCTCACTTTATAACATGGTCGAGTTTTGAAATCGATCGTTCGCTTTAGAAAGTCCATTTCGAGTTTTAAGCTCGAACGTGAGAAAATGCGCGTCAAAACTAGGTTTTTATGCGTTTCTCGCTTGCGCTCACTTTACCAAAACATTTTTATAAAATCGAAAAATTAATATTTTCTCAAAATTCTTTTTGTACAGTCTTCTCTACTGTCATATCCATTTTTTATAATTTTTCCAGAATCTCAGAATTATTTTAAGTCCTTCAAAATCACCATGCAAGTGGACTTAAGTGCAGTTGGCTAATCGCAGAAATGTTTTACACTAAAACGACCATAACTCCTAAACCGTAAATCTCCTCATGATTATCTACACATGTATAGAAACTGAAAAACAATATCTATCTATTCATGGCCAGTAGTTTTCAAATTTTAACAATTTTCATGGCCGAATGTCCTGCAGAAAACAGATCAAGTGCAAGAATGCCCAAACTCAATTTCTACTACTTGATCTTAACACAATCACTACCTATAACCATCATAAACACAAGTACTTCTCAAGATCCACCCACATGAACCTTATATGCTCTATCTAGTACCACATACATGGATTACAACTCAACATCTCAAGCCTTTAGCAAGAACATAATCAATACAAACTCAAACAAACACAATCCTTTGGATCTTAACACTACAACAAACATAACTCTTAAATCCAACCATAAAACCTTAAAGGGTTGAAAGTTATACCTTCTTGGACACTAGGAAGGTTAGTTCTAGGATGATTGAGGCTTGGTTTTCTTAGAAAACACTTAGAAGGGCTAGATCCTTAAGAAACAAAACCAAGAAATAAGTTAAAATTTCGGAGTAACCTTTCTGCACCTCATTCAAACATTTTTATAAAATTGAAAAAAATTAATTTGAGGCTGAAATTTGTTACGAAGCTTACCCATGATATAGAGAAGCTATGGTAAAAATTTCATGATATTTGAATGAGTATATTTTGAGTTATGAATTTTTCTTTCTCCCTTGCTCAGAAAATCCGAACTGCTGGAATGAAAAATGGGAGAGCTTTAAGTGAGGGAAAAGGGGTTGTTTTCTTTTGTGGCTAAAGTGTGGGAGTGTATAATGAATATATGGGATGTATGCAGCAGATTTGACAATAATTTGGCAAAGGTATGGGTTGGTTTGATTGTGTGGTGAAGTGAGAAAAGGGAGAAGTATGGCTTGTGTACTTGTTTGTCTCCCATCACTATTCAACACTATTCCACTAACTATTCTAGTTAGCTTCTAATCATCTAGTTACACTCCTAACTACTAGTTAGGACTTGGTTATGCATGGCCAACTTGCATGGGATTTAATTTCTCATTCGTTTATTTATCGTAAACGCAATCGTCGTTCCATTCCGATAGTTTCCACGTATAACGACTTGTTTCGTAGAGATTTCTTTTATTGCTTATAATCCTATAACCAATTCAATTCCTTCTCTTGATCATAGAAACACCTTGATATATTATTTATTTCACGTAGTATTCCCGGTTCTACGCCATTCTTTACGGATACGAAAACACGTAGTATAATTGTGAATCTTCGAATTTCGTCGGCTTTTACATTCACTTATTTTCCTCGATAAACAAGAATATGATCTCGGATTCTCAAAATTCCACTATTCATTTTATGATGATCCCCATACGTATTAATTAATTAGCTCAAGTTACTATTCACAGAAGTTTTAAAATATTACAAAAATCAGGGTTCTTACATATCAGCAGTCATTAGCCAAGTGATTAGGAGTTAATCAAAGGGTTAGTGGGGAGTGATGTCATCTCACCAACAAGAAGAGGACAAGTGTGGGAGGATAGCATGGCATGATGACCTATGCATGACCAAAAGAGAAGTGTGTTGTTGGTTGATTGTGAACCATACAAAATTTACCATGGTAATAATCCAATTAACAAAACAACATCAACCAAGCCGAGCAAATCATAAAAACAAACTTGACTTTTCATTTCCAAGCAAGAGCTCTCGGCTTTTTCATGTTTTCAAGGAAGAAATTTCCAAAAATCAAGATTCTAGCTTTGTTAAATTGAAAGGTAATTATCCAAGGTTCCTTATGATTAGATAAACATATCCTAGGAGTTTAAGCTTCTATTTCTTCATGAATCTCTTCCAATAAATCAAGGAAGAAGATGATGAATAGTATTTTCAAGATTACTAACTTTATTTTCTTTGATTTCCTTTAAGATCCAAGCATTCCTAAGCTATCTCAAGGCTTCTTAAGGCTCCCTAGCTACTCTAATCAGTCCAAGGAAGGTATAACCCCTCCAGACCCTAACTTTACTTTGAGTATTAAGTTTAGTTTTGTTTGTTATGGTTCATGAGAGGCATGGGTGTTGTGTATTTAGAGATTGGTTGGTTTTGTGATGTTTTTGGAATGATAAATCTTGGTAATTAGTTAATGAACTTAAGTATAACTTTAGTTCATGTTTAGAGGTAGTATAAATTGGAAAATTTTGAGATGTTGGGACTGTTGTAATAAAGTATGGATGGAGTTTGGTTTTATTGGTGGTTATGGGTTGATTTGTGGTTGATTGTGGATTGATTTGGAGTTGTACAAATTTGGTAATCGCGTAAACATAGCGGTCGTAATGCCCGATTTACCTTAGACTGCTTTTGTTCTTAACATCAGGACCCGTGAACTCACTTTTAGGTTTTGACCATTGCTATGATTAGATATTTCATGTTTCAAGCTTCGTTTTGATATTTGGTTTGCTTGAATCCGATGTAGGTTTAGGAGAAACGACCGTTTTAAGTAACGGCGTTTCGCGAACGAACCATTATCCCTCGCCTTACTTTGAAACCTTGGTTAAGGACTTTAAATGACTAATTGGGGTATGAAACAATTATGTTAAGTGGATTATGCTATTGGTAAGGTACTCGCATAAGAATCGCCTTAAAACTCTTAATGGTTAATTTATTAAAAATGGTGGAGCCGAGGATACTTGAGCGACTTAAGTGAATCGTTAAGCACGAAAGCGAACGTTAGGGCTCTAATTAGTTAAAGTCTAGTTTCTTAAGCGACCGAGGTTTAATTCCGACTTATGTTGTTGTTCATAGGTTATCGGACTCACTCTAAGCTTAAGTCTATCCGGGAACACTCAGGCAAGTTTTCTACCCGTTATACTGTTGTTGTGATGTATATATGTATATGCATTATCTTGTTATAGATGCATGTTGGTTAATTAGCAAATTTTGCGATATATTGAAGCATGCTGATATGGTATATATATGCATGTCTGTTTCGTAATCTGGTTATCTATCTGTTGATTTCAATGCTTATAGTTGCATAATATCTATGCTAGAGATAAGCAGTAGTTGCGTATACCCTTAGTATAGGGGACCCAAAGGTGAACATTTTTCTAAACCGGGAGTCGATGTTCCCGAGTATAATATATATATATATATTCATATATATATTGATATAGTTTTCAAAACTATTAATCGAATAAGGTTTATTCGATAACTTTATTTTATTTATTTAATGAATATTATTTTGAATATTCATTCGAGGATTTATGACTCCGTTATTTTATTTAATGAATATTATTTTTGAATATTCATTTGAGGACTCATGACTCCGCTTATTTACTAAATATTATTCTTTATTTTATTAAAGAATAATCTTTCGATAATCAAACTTATTTTCGATTATTCAAGTAAAGATAGTACTTTCGTATAAGTATATCTTTGGTTATTTAAGATTCATTTCAAGTATGAGTTTAAAACTTCTACTTCAAGTTATTTATATAAAGATTATTCTTTATGGGAATATTATTTAAATAATAATATTCAGATATTTTCTAATATATCGGGACTGATTTATGTCATTAAATCAGCATTACTCCAAACATTCTTAAAAGTGTTTTCGAGTCTTCCAAATGATTTTAAAAGTTAGAGCAGATCCCAAAACTCATTTTTATATTTAAGATCTTCCTTTCAAAGGGGATTTAAATACTCGCTCAAAACCTGAGGGATCCGGCTCTGTGGTGTATTTATATTCGCAACAAGGTTGCTGTTTTGATAAATGAATTGATTACTTACCCAACGTTCGGGAAGTAAGTCCATCTATTGAGTCGGCATAAGCAACATGGGCTCAGTGGGCATCCATGAAAGTGTAAGTGGCTCAGTGGGAGTCCATCAAATGCGTAAGTGGCTGAGTGGCAGTCTAGCATAAGGTCCTATTGCGGCCAGGGTGATGACCAGTGGGGAATTCGTCCATCTACTAGTAGAAAAGGTTACTTGTTGGTATCTTTGTCTGATCAGCAAGATATCAGGTTTATGCCAAGGTTTTCTCCTTTCCAAATTCATTGGATATTGCAACTCTGTTTATTATTTTCATAACAGAGGTTTTAAAGGAGTGTATGAAATGTATATATATAGGTGCATATATATATATATATCGGGACTTAATGAAGTATCTCATAACTTCATTATTTATAATGATATTTCAAGGATTGAATCTATTCAAGTCTTATCTTGTAGTCTCATCTATGTGATGAACTTTTGAAACTGATTATGACTTGAACGGTGGTAGTTCAAGTAGTATTTGGGAAAGATATAAGTATATTGGGGTATCTTGTAACTTCATCTTTTCAACTTATATATGGTTATTGATTATCTTATGCATGACAAAGATTTTCACAAAAACGTTGAGACACGATTAGATATATGAGATCACCTTGCAACGATATTTTTATACAGTTATAAACTGGAACTCTGTGTATATTATGCATGGAAGAGGACTTCCAAGATTTTGAAAAGTATATATATATATATATATACTGAATATTTTGCGACTTGGTCGCGTTAAGATATCAACTTGGCTCATTTCTTCTTGACCAAGACTTTCATGAATACTATGAGAATGCTCATATATTGTTAATTATTATACATACTATTTCGGTGGGCATGTTGCTCACCCTTGCTTTCTTTTTTCATCACACAACAACAGATAGACAAGATGAACTAGATCAAGCTCCCAATTCACGAGTAGATAGGAAACGTTCCGCAGTTTCCTGTAGGCGTTGATGCCGTGTAGCTGAGGTAGGATCTACCAATAGGCTAGGATTTTATATTTCGATGTACTAGACTTATGTATATTTATGAATTATAATAATGGCAAAGAATATGTAAATTATTCAGAAACCCTTTTGAGGTGAAATGGCTTATAATTGTGGAATAAAATGACTTGTGTTATTTTTGGTTTTCATCTCTGAGACTATAACTTGTGGTGTGTGTGTGTATATTGTGGGGTCACAGTACGCAGCAGTTGGTTGATTTTTAAGGTTAAGTATTATTAAGGGAAATGGAACTCGTGACAACTCGAATCCCCGACCCCGGATTTGGGGGTGTTACAGATTGTACAGGTTTGGTGATTAGCTAGTAACCCCCATACTTATACCACGGGTCTGGAGGGCATTACAGGTTTGGCATCAGAGCTGTAGGTTTGGTCCCTGAAAACAAGAGTACAGCACACCCGCACTGATCAAGCGCGCGGTAGCGTCGGGTCGGGATGTTAAAATCCTGATTCTACTTGGCTTCTAATTGGAGGACTTCTACTTTGCATGGGCTGCTATATATACCTAAATAAACGATGTTTTTTAGAGAAAGAGACGTAACAGAGCTTAAGGAGAAGACAACAAGAAGACCTATAGAACAATCCAACGAAGGTGAAGAAGATCTAGTTTATTCTTGTGAATCTTTATTTTAAGTTGTAATCTTGGATGCTCGTTTCTTGTTTTATTGAACCTAATACTCTGGATTACGAACTTTGTTCATTATTTGTTTATAAAGACTACGTTTATTATACCATGCCTTCATCGGAACCCACATTGATGATGAGTCTGATTATGGGCTAATCGTTATTCTGGGGTTCTAGCGGATTTATTTATGGATTTCATTAGTTGATTTGTTCGATGCCGTAGTGTGTGGTGATTGTATGATAACCTAGTATTGGATGTGCTTATTCGTCTTATGAGCGTCACGAACTTATAAGATAGCGTGTTAATTCCTAGTGAAGGGAAAGTGAATTTAAGGATTTAGAACTTTCCATGCTAGCATAGGTTCATGTGTTATTGTTAAGCATGATTCGTAGGTAATTTTAACCATCTTACTTGCCCTATGTAATCACAATCGATAACTTGTGCATTAAACCGTTATGTTGTCAAATTCTATAGACATATAGGGTCTCAATATAATTGGTGTCTATACAGCTTCTATCTCTTTATGGATACCTGGCAGTATGGTATTCGTACAACGAAAGTTGGCATTTATCACTTTCGTGTTATCTGATTAGTGTCATCACCATTACATGCTAAGGTTAAGAATGAAAAGGCTATTGAATGAAGTACTTAATGAAGTTAGAATCCCATGTTTGTGTCATATATTATTCAACTCTCTTTTCTCGCTTTAGTTAATATTCTCTAGTATAATTTTCAATAGTTAATCGTAGTATAATCAAAACCAAAATTGTTATTTATCTTAGCATTGAATAATAGCCATATCATTGTTGCATAAGTGCATAAATCACAAAGTTAACCTAAACTAGTCTCTGTGGGAATGAATCTAATTTATATCTTATACTACTTGCGAACGCGTATACTTACGTAAATTTTAGCGCGTGTTTAGCGACTAAGAAGTTTTTGGCGCCGCTGCCGGGGACATGGTGTTAACTTTTAGTTTATGTGTTTGTCATCTGTGATCGTTAAAGTTCATTGACTCGGACATTGTTACTTACCTACTCTTTTCTTTGTCGTGTTTCAGGTACTCTAGCGAGCGTATATGTATACGCATTCGCGGGCTCGTAAGAGAAATCTGGATCAAGCCGAGGAAGAAGCTATAGTGATTCGAAGAGATGTTTTTGAGGATGAAGAGAAAGTAAAAGAAGAAGAGAAAGTCGAGGAACCAACTCTAGTAGTGATGGGAGATTAAGAAGAAAATCCTAAGGCTCTGATGGACTATTCTCAGCCTAAGATCGATGATATTCAGTCGAGCATCATCAGACCAGCCATCTCGGCTAACACTTTTGAGATCAAGTCGAGCACGATTCAGATGATACAGAAATCAGTTCAGTTTGGGGGTTCTCCTATAGAAGACCCCAACATGCACATCAGGGATTTCATTGAGATCTGCGATACTTTTAAGTTCAATGGGGTGACTGAAGATGCTATCAAGCTGCGACTCTTCCCATTCTCTCTGAAGGATAAAACAAAGTGCTGGTTACATTCTCTACCACCAGGGTCTATCACCAAATGGGAGGATCTTGCTCAAAGGTTTCTCACTAAATTCTTTCCTATGGCGAAGACTGTTGCAATCAAGAATGCTCTTACTCAGTTTGCACAGCAAACTGGAGAATCTCTGTGTAAGGCTTGGGATCGATATAAGGAGATGCTAAGGAAGTGCCCACACCATGGCATGCCTGATTAGATGATTATAAACTGTTTCTACAATGGTTTGGGCGCTCAGTCTAGACCTATGCTCGATGCAGCATCTAGTGGAGCCTTATAGGCCAAAAGCTATAATGAAGCTTATGAGTTGATTGAGCTCATGGCAACTAATGAATACCAGAATCCTATGCAAAGAATATTGCAAGACAAGGTAGCAGGAATTCTGAAAGTGGATACAACTACTGCTATAGCTGCTCAACTTCAAGCTTTGACAATGAAAGTGGACTCTTTGATGAATTATGGAGTTAATCAAATCACTAGTGTTTGTGAGCTTTGTGCGGGGCGCATGAAACTGAGAAGTGCGCTATTTCTAGCGAATCAGCTCAATTTGTGAGCAACTTTCAGAGATCACAGCAACAAGCTCCAACCACTTACCATCCAAATAACCGCAATCATCCTAACTTCAGCTGGAGTAATAATCCGAATGCGGTGCAACAATTTTATCAGCCATACATAGCAAATCAGTATAACCCTCCTGGTTTTCAGCAACCGCAAAATGCCCCTAGGCAATAACTTCAACTTCAGCAGCTACCGCAAGCTAATGAAAAATCTGAATTGGAGGAGTTAAGACTCATGTGCAAGAGCCAAGGTGTGTCTATCAAGACCTGGGAGAATAAGATTGGGCAAATTGCTAATGCATTACTGAATCGTCAACCTGGCACACTTCCAAGCGATACTGAAGTGCTAGGAAAGAAGGAAGCTAATGAGCATGTTAAGGCAATTACATTGAGGTCTGGTAAGGTTACAAATCCTGAAAAAGCTAAGACTCAAGAATCTGAAGTTGAGGCTGAAGAAGAAGAAGTGCAAAAGGAAGCAGAAGTGGAACCAAGGAAGACTACTATTGAGCACACTCCTCCTGAGGGTAATACATGGGAGAAACAAATCTATCCTCCACCTCCTTTTCCTAAGAGGCTATAGAAGAAAAAGCTGAATAAGAAGTTTGAGAAGTTTCTGGAGGTGTTCAAGAAACTTCACATCAACATACCTTTCGCTGAAGCTCTTGAATAAATGTCTAGTTATGTGAAGTTTATGAAAGGTATTCTCTCTAGGAAGGTGAAGCTTGATGACTTAGAGACCATTGCTCTCACGGAGGAATGCAGTGTTGTGCTGTAACAGAAGTTGCCTCCGAAGCTTAAAGATCCTGGAAGCTTCACTATTCTATGTACCATTGGAAATGTGTCTTTTGACAAGTGTCTACGTGACTTGGGAGCTAGCATCAATTTGATGCCCTTGTCAATCTTCAAGAAGTTGAACTTGCCTGATCAAAAGCCTACTTACATGACTTTACAGTTGGCCGACCATTCTATTACATATCCGTGATTTATTGTGGAGGATGTCTTGGTCAAGGTGGATAATCTCATCTTCCCTGCTGATTTTGTAATTCTTGATTTCGAGGAGGAGAGGAAGATTCCCATAATCTTGGGAAGACCTTTCTTGGTTACTAGCCGAACCTTGATAGATGTGCAGAAAGGTGAGCTTACCATGCGAGTAATGAATCAGGATGTAATTTTTAATGTGTTCAACGCCATGAAGTTACCTACAAAAAATGAGGAGTGCTTAAAAGTGGAGTTGGTTGATTCTGTGGTTACCTCATAACTTGATCAATTGCTAAGGTATGATGCTTTAGAGAAGGCCTTGTTGGGGAATTCTGATAGTGAAGATGATGAAGGGGATGAGCAGTTGCAATTTCCGAATGCTTCTCCCTGGAAGAGGAAGATTGATATGCCTTTTAAATCTCTGGGAATGGAGGAGTTGAACAAAGCTCCTAAGCGCCTCAAGCAATATATTGAGGAAGCACCTACTCTTGAGCTTAAGCCTTTACTTGAACATTTGAGGTAAGCGTTTTTAGGTGATGCATCTACTTTGCCTGTTATTATTGCATCTGACCTTTCAGGTAGCGACGAGGAGAAGCTTTTGAGAATTCTTAGGGAATTCAAATCGGCAATTGGTTGGACTATAGCAGATATCGAGGGAATCAACCCTTCATATTGCATGCACAAAATTCTGCTAGAGAAAGGAAGCAAGCCTACTATTGAGCAATAGAGAAGGCTAAATCCAATCATGAAGGAAGTCATGAAGAAGGAAATTTTTAAGTGGCTGGATGAAGGGATCATCTATCCCATCGCTGACAGTTCATGGGTGAGCCCAGATCAGTGTATGCCAAAGAAAGGAGGTATCACAGTCATTGCTAATGAGAAGAATGAGCTCATTCCTACTCGAACAGTCACGGGGTGGAGAGTTTGCATGGATTATAGGAAGCTAAACAAGGCCACAAGAAAAGATCACTTCCCTCTGCCGTTTATTGATCAGATGCTTGACGGATTGGCTGGGCATGAGTACCACTATCTTTTGGATGGTTATTCTGGTTATAATAAAATTTGCATTGCTCCATAAGATCAGGAGAAGACTACTTTCACTTGTCCATTTGGTACTTTCGCCTTTAGAAGGGTTTCTTTTGGCTTATGTGGAGCACCGACCATATTTCAGAGATGCATGATGGCTATCTTCTCTGATATGATTGGTCAGAATGTGGAGGTGTTCATGGACGATTTCTCTGTGTTTGGTGATTCATTTGATGAGTGCTTGTAAAATCTAGGCGACGTTCTCAAGAGCTGTGTTGAGTTAGTTTTCAATTGGGAGAAATGTCACTTTATGGTACGACAGGGCATTATTCTTGGGCACAAGGTCTCTAGCAAGGGTCTTGAGGTGGACAAAGCAAAAGTGGGGGTAATCGAAAATCTCCCCCCACCAATTTCTTTTAAGGGAGTTCGCAGTTTTCTTGGTCGTGCGGGCTTCTACAGGCGGTTCATCAAGGACTTCTCAAAAATTTCTAAACCTTTGTGCAATCTTCTAGAGAAGAATATCCCGTTTAAGTTTGATGATGATTGTGTGGCTGCTTTTGAGTTCTTAAAGAAGAGTTTAATCATGACACCTATCATAACTACACCAGATTAAAGTGAACCTTTTGAGATAATATGCGATGCAAGCGACTATGCAGTTGGAGCAGTTCTTGGGCAGAGAAAGAACAACATATTTAATGTAATCTACTATGCTAGTAAGACTCTTAATGGTGCTCAACTAAATTATACTACTACAGAGAAAGAACTTTTGAGTATCGTCTACGGTTTCAAGAAATTTTGATCTTATCTGTTTGGGATGAAGGTGACAGTTTTCACTGATCACACTGCCATTTGATATCCCGTCTCGAAGAAGGACTCGAACCTAGATTGATTCGATGGGTTCTTTTACTCCAGGAGTTTGAATTAGAGATCAAGGACAGAAAAGGGACTGAAAATCAAGTCGCTGATCATCTCTCGCGTTTAGAGGATCCAATTGCAACTTCACTTGATAAGACATTAATAAATGAGTCTTTTCCCGATGAGCAGCTGTTTGGAGTGTAAGAGGAAGACCTGTGGTTTGTAGACATTGTGAACTCCCTTGTGAGTAATATCATGCCTGCCGTCTTATCATATGCTCAAAGGAAGAAGTTTCTGCATGAAGTGAAGTGGTATATGTAGGATGGGCCATTTCTTTTTCGACAAGGAGCTGACCACATCATCAGGAGATGTATTCCTTACAGCAAAACGGGGGGGATCTTGTGAGATTGCCATTCAACGGCTTATGGAGGATATTATGGTGGAGAAAAGACAACAGCTCGTATTCTTCAAGCAGGTTTCTTTTGGCCGACTATGTTTAATCATGCTCATCAGTTCGTTTTGAAATGTGATCGATGTCAACGTGTGGGTAATATGTCCAAGAGGGATGAGATGCCTCGTAATGTGCTTCTCGAGGTTGAAGTCTTCGATGTTTGGGGAATCGACTTCATGGGGCCATTTGTCTCATCTTGTAGTAATCAATATATCTTGTTGGTAGTTGATTATGTGTCAAAATGGGTTGAAGTTAAGGCGTTGCCAATGAACAATGCGAAAGTAGTGCTTAATTTTCTTCACAAGCAGATATTCACAAGATTTGGAACTCCAAGAGTCATAATCAGTGATGAGGGGTCGCATTTTTGCAATTGCGAGTTCACTGCTGTGATGCAAAAATATAATATGAATCATCGAATTGCTACGGCTTATCATCCTCAGACGAATGGTCAAGCTGAGGTATCTAACAGTGAGATCAAGTGCATTTTAGAGAAGGTTGTGTGTCCATCGAGAAAATATTGGTCTTTGAAGCATGACGAAGCTGTTTGGGAGTATAGAATAGCATAAAAGACTCCATTGGGAATGTCGCCATTTCAGTTGGTTTGTGGTAAGGGTGTCACTTGCCGGTGGAGCTAGAGCATAAAGCTTATTGGGATTTGAAGAAGTTGAATCTTGATTTGGATGCAGCTGGAAAGAAGATGATGCTTCAATTGAATGAACTCGACGAGTTTCGACTTCAAGCATATGAAAATAACAAAATGTATAAGGAGAAAGTCAAGAGGTGGCACGATAGGGGTCTAGTGCTCAAATCATTTATGTTGGGGCATCAAGTTCTGTTATTTAACTCTCGTCTCGTCTTTTTCCTGGAAAGTCGAAGTCAAGGTGGTCAGGGCAGTTTGTTGTCAAAACTGTGTTTCCACATGGAGCGGTGGAGATTTTTAAGAATGATCCGGGCCAAGCATTCAAGGTAAATGGTCAGAGGTTGAAGCATTACTATTGTGACACGGCAAACCGCGAGGTGGTTAGTGTCGTTTTATTGTCCGTTTGATCTCGCATTTCTACGTCAAGCTAACGACGTAAAGCAATCGCTTCTTGGGAGGCAACCCAAGTTTGTTGTATATTAGTAGGTAGAGGAAGCAAGAAGAAAAGAGAAAAACACAAAAAATCAGAAAAATAGAAAATTTCAGGGCCAAATTCAGAAGCTGAGTGCGCCCGCGCTGATCTAGCGCGCGACCGTGCTGGAATTTCAAAACCCAAGGGCACCCGCGCTGATCTAGCATGCGGCCGCGCCGATTTGGCAGAAGGTGAGCGCGCCCGTGCTGGTTTAGCGCACGGCCACGCTGGGTCCCGATTTAGGAAAAAAAACAAGAGTTTGTGAAGAAAAAATCGGGGTTTTTAATAGAAAATCAATTTTCACCCGATTTTTACTCTTCCACATCCCAAATTTCCCTCTCCAAATCAAACCCATTATTCCCACTATTCCCATAATCAATTCCCACTTCTAGTCCATATCTAATTCTCTTCTCACCTCCTATATACACATACACTTATACACAAACTTCTCCACCACTTCTCAAATTCTCAAACACAATTTTCTCTCAAACACTTATCTTTTATTCTCTCTAATTCAATCTCAATGGCAAAGAAACAAAGAACTCAAGTCAGCAGCAATGCCATTGATTCTTCGAGTGCAGGTGGTGTGAGGCCGAGGTTTTCGACTCCCGAGGCTGAAGCGGAGTATACGAGGCTTCTATCGAAGCTTATAGCAAAGGAGCGAGGTTTTTTGCCATCAGGGAAAGATGGTAAGTTGTTGGAGATGATCTTGGAGATGGCTAGGTTGCTTTTTGTGAGGGCACCCGTTGCTGTTCCTATGAGTGTTGTTCGAGAGTTCTATACTAATGTAAAGGCGGAGAAGAATAGTTTCACTGTGGTTAGGGGGATGACGGTGGAGTACAGTGTTGATGCGATAAGGAGGGTGATTGAGCAACCCGCGAGGAAGCCCGGTCAGGACACCTGGAATAATAAGACTCCGGAGGATTTTTATTTGGATTTGATAGTTGCTGCACTTTGTGTTCCTGAGACTCATTGGAAGTTCAAGAGGGGCACGACTGATTATTCCACGTTCCCTGCTTCATGTATGAACATGTTTGGTCATGCATGGAATGCATTTATCTGTGCTAATATCATGCCATCTTCTCATGTGCATGATATGACTGTAGAGTGTGCATGGCTGTTGTGGGGGATTCGTCAGGGTGCCTATGTGGACCTTGGGATGGTTATCTACCAGGGTATTCTGAGATTTTTGCGAGGGAGTACTACGGGTTCTATACCCTATACATCCGTTGTGATGAAGGTGTGTGTGGCAGTTGGTGTCCAATTGCCAGCACACGAGCATCTCCAGATTCTGAGTGCTCCGATTGACAGCACCACTTTGGCGATGATGAAAGATTGGGATGGAGGCAAGCCTGATTTGAAGAGACTTGGTTATTTTTTTGAACATCTGCCTAGTGGGAGGCCAGCTGCTGGGGCAGCTCAGTCGAGCAGGACTGTATGGAGAACTCAGTTAGGCGAGGAGGCTGGTCTATTACAGCAGGAGCAGGAGGAGGCAGGAGCAGATGTTGGAGCTGGTTTGAGCACGACGTAGTATTGGCGTCTAGCAGGGAGGATGGATGCGATGTATGACATCCATAGTCAGTTTGCACGTGTTCTCACCCAGGCACTAAAGACTGCATTCAGAGCTACATGTGTTGACATCCAGTGGCCAGTATTTGGTGAGGACTCCATGTATCCACCTCCAGACACGCCTGACACTCCACCCGTTAGGGGTGAGGATCCTGATTCCGAGTAGGTATGCCTGATTCCTTACTATTACCTTCACTGAGGATAGTGAAAATTTTAAGTTCGGGGGTAGTAGTTGAAGGAATATATTTTGTATGAGTCGTATATATTTTGCATATTCATGATAGTTTAGTGCATATAGTTGCATATTTTTCCATGTACTTTTTTTTATTTTGGTAATTTTTATGATAGATTGTTCATATAGTTCATGTATTTACATAATAATATGATCCCTTAGATGATTTTTCCAATTGATTTGTGATATTGATGCTAGTGTAGTGATGTCATATTTAATGATGTTAAATCTTGTCGAATTGATTTGCATGCTAGAGACAGTTGTATTTCACTAAGTCTTATAGGTTGCTTGATTGCTAGATCATATTCTTGGTTTGTTTATTTGTCGAGGTTTAATCGCTTATTTATATTTAGAATTTATGATATTCTCTTAATGATAGAATAACATGGATTTTTAAAAATTGGAGAAAATTGGATTTCATTGCTAGTTGTTGTGGCTAGGTGTCAAATGGCTAGTAGCCGACTCATATTTATATGAGTAGTCTAGGGTTGAGCGAGATGGAGCGAAACACACTCGTTCAGAAATTTTTGAAAAAAAAGAAAAAGGAAAAAGAAAAAGAAAAAAGTGTTATGTATAATTGATCATGAGTGGGCTCTTTAGTACTCGAGTTATTAAGTTCTTAGGGGAATTTGTGCCTAGTGACCTAAGGCTTTTATGATCTGGGATCCGCTACCCTAACGCTCACTACATGGGTACTATTGTATAAGTCTTTTGTGGACCTCACTCATTGCACGATCAAATAAGCATACTTGTGTTGTTTTGTTGTGAATAAAAGCGTGAATCCATATAAAACTCCAAAATAAGAATTGAAGTGTTATAAGTTATTTTGAGTCTAGCTTTTATTTTATTTATAACCTTGCGATTGCCTTGATGAGTAGTGATTCATGATTATTGATCTAGCTGCGATAGTATATGTGTAAGCATTTGCACACACGCATGTCTCTGGTTTGTACGTTGATTTGTAAGGTCTGATTGATCTTTATGTGAATAACTGCATTGGTTGGGATGTTGCTTGTTGATTGGTTTAGTTTTTCTATGGGGATCGTTGCATTCATTTAGTTACATTCATGCATTTTTATTTCTTGTTCTTTGAGTCTGTTTATGCTTGAAGACAAGCATCGATTCAAGTTTGGGGGTATGTTGAGTGGAATTTATGACACTTTATAACGCTCCATTAAGCTTTTAATTGGTGTATTTGTACTCAAGTTGTTGGTGTTTTAATGTGTTTTCTAGTGTTTTTGCATTTCAAGCATTAATTCGGGATTCAGGTGAATTAGCATTGATTTAATGCTAATATGGTGTTAGGATGGTGTCCAATGAATAAAGCTCGGGAAACCAACTTATTGCAGCAAGAAAAGAAAGAAAGCAGAATTTTATCCAGGAGGCCAGCGCGCCCGCGCTGTCATAGCGCGTGGCCGCGCCTAAACTTCAGAGACATAGCGCGCCCGCGCTGATCAAGCGCGCGCCCGCGCCGGGTGGGGATGTTAAAATCCTGTTCTACTTGGCTTCTAATTGGAGGAATTCTACTTTGTATGGGTTGCTATATATACCTAAATAAAAGACATTTTTCAGAGAGAGAGATGTAATGGAGCTTAAAGAGAAGATGACCAGAAGACCTATAGCAAAATTCAACGAAGGCGAAGAAGATCTAGTTTATTCTTGTGAATCTTTGTTTTAAGTTGTAATCTTGGATGCTCGTTTCTTATTTTGTTAAACCTAAAACTCTGGATTACGTACTTTGTTTATTATTTGTTTATAAATACTTCATTTATTATACCATGCTTTCATCGGAACCCACGTTGATGATGAGTTCGATTACGGGCTAATCGTTATCGTGGGGTTCTAGCGGATTTATTTATGGATTTCTTTAGTTGATTTGTTTGATGCCTTAGTGTGTGGTGATTGTATGATAACCTAGTATTGGTTGTGCTTATTCGTCTTATGAGCATCGCGAACTTATAAGATAGCGTGTTAATTCTTAATGAAGTGAAAGTGAATTTATGGATTTAAAACTTGACATGCTAGCATAGGTTCATTTGTTATTGTTAAGAATGATTCATAGGTAATTTTAACCATCTTACTTGCCCTATGTAATCGCAATAGATAACTTGTGCATTTAACCGTATTGTTGTCAAATTCTATAGACATATAGGGTCTCAATATAATTGGTGTCTATTCATCTTCCATCTCTTTGTGAATGTCTGGTAGTATGGTATTCGTACAAAAAAAGTTGGCATTTATCAGTTTCGTGTTATCTGATTAGTGTCATCACCATTACATGCTAATGATAAGAATGAAAAGGCTATTGAATAAAGTACTTAATGAAGTTAGAATCCCATGTTTGTGTCATATATTATTCATGTTATTCTCAAGGAACTAACAATGAGATTTACAGAATGGGGATTGAATGTAAATCTCAAAACTTTTTAAAGTTTTGAGCAGTTTCAAAAGCTAGATGTATAATGAACAGATGTGTGTGAATTACTTTAAACAAGAGCAGACAGATGTATATTCAAAACACAAATGTAAGAACATAAAAGCTTTTAAAACTTTTCTGGTGGATTTGTTGTTCCACCAGAGATGTGTATTTCAGAAAATCTGTGATACAAAGAATTGTTCACAACTGCTTCCTAGTACAAACTAGATGATTTTCTCTCTGAATTTTTCTAAACAGCTCTTGAAAATTCCCTAATTACTAGCTGCAACTTGGTTATATATCACCAAGTTTTTCAAGTGAAGACAAAAAGATAAAATACAATTATAAAATAGTCCATCACATGTTTCTTCTCATTTCTCTATCCAATGCAATCTAAGATAATCTGTGAATATTTGAATACTTCCTTGTTTGCACCAGAATGGAAATGCTGCTTTTTCTTGATTCCTCCAAAAGGCTACCACATTCCAATTGTCTCTGTCAACCCATGTGCCTCTGTCAGCTTATGAATTGTCACTATCAACTGCTATGGAACTGAGCATCCATTCAAGCTTTCATCCGTTGGTGGCTTTATCCGTTGATGGTCTTATCCGTTAATGCTTTAGCAGTTGAAGCTTTATCCGTTGATGCACTCATCCGTTGATAGATATTATCCGTTGAAGCTTTAGAGACATCCGTTGAGGCTTTGTTTCTCATCCGTTGAAGGTCTTTAATTTTCCAGTTGATACTACTTCATTTATACAAAATTACAAGGCATGAAATATTTACAATTAGCCCTCCTATTTGCATATCCACTAGTAGTCAACATGACTTATAATTTCCCATAATATCTAAGAATCACAACTTAAATACAGAAACTGAAATGTGCTACAATACTAAACTTATTTCTAAGTAAAGCTACTCCATCAATGGATAGCCAGAATGGTCTTATCCGTTGAGGCTACATATACCGGATTCCTACTTAAGTGTTTTGTTTAACTTATCATCAAACTAATACACATATTCCTAACAATCTCCCCATATTTATGTCTACTAGAATTATAGGCATAAATTTGGGTTTAACCTGATGATAACAAAACACTTAACAAATATATGAATTGAAATCAAGTAGAAATTCAAAAGTGCTGCATAAGTGTATGTACTGAGATAGAATTGAAGGATTACATTATTTCCAAGGATACTCCTTTAGGCTGAGCAGATTATTTTCCTTTCCTTTGATCCCTTGTTTTCTTCCCTAGCCTCCTGTCATTTTCCTCTACTTGGAGTTGGAGTTGTCTGTAGAATTCAGCTTCATCTTCTTCACTGATGTCCAACTTAGATTGTATGTCCTTGAGAGTTTCATTACTTACAATTTTAAGCTGGTCTTCAAGTCTGAAGAATCTTCTGACTCCTTTATTGTCTCTGAACTCCATCAGCCAATGAGGTGATTTATGAATTGTAATTCCATGCTCAGGATTTAGTAATGTTCTAGGCAAGGAATTTGACTCCCACAAAGTCTTCCTTATGCTGACAATCTTGTTGAGAATCTCAGTCTTAGCAGTCCTGGTAAAACTAGTGTCCCTTTTTATAGCTGAGTAGACTCTAATCAAGGTAGAATAGCCCTCATTTAGAATTCTTTCAAGAGGCCAAGTCCTTTCCACACTTCCTTTATACTTGAACACTAGCCTTTCTGGTAGCTGTCCATAGGCATTTATTCCCCTTACTTCCTCCAGCTCATCCAGGTAGAGTTCAATATCTGTATATTCTTTTATGTCACAAATGTGAACATAATCATCCTTTGAGGCTTGTGGCTTAGGCTTAGGTTTATGTTTTTGAGTGAATTTCCTTGAGGTTGGGGGAGGTGTGGATTTGGATTTTCTTTTCAGTTCCTTTGGTGGTGGAGAAGTAGTTAAGAAGGTAGGTAATTTGATGGTGCTCCAATCAATAGGTTCCTCTTTAGGGATGATTGGTTCACCATGGATATTGATACTGGGATCAGCAACAAAAGGTTCAGGAATGGAAGGTAGTGGTTTGGATTTTGATTGGATTACTTCAGTGTCATCTTCACTCTTCCTTTTTGCCCTAACCTTCTTTCTGTTACCCTTCTGCCATTTATTTTTTTTCCTCACTTTCACCAACCACATTCCTCATATCCACATTTATGTTTTCAGTCTTGTTTCCTTCACTTTTGTCTTCAATCTTCTTCTTATCTTCAAGTTGGCTTGACTTTAGCTATTTTTCAGCCTTTGCATGTGCTCTTTTGTCAGATTCTAACTTTTTAGCTTGTTCCTTTAACCTCATGGTCTCTTCCCTCTTGGCTATTGAGAATTTGGGATGTCCTTGAATCACACAGATACTCTTTCCCTCTCTATAGATGATAGCCATATTCATTCTTTCCACTACATGCTTGGTCTCTTTGTGCTTTATGATATTACCACCCACAACTTTGTCTTCATCAGGCTTTGGAAGAGGAAAATCCACTTCGTTTAGCTGGGCATGAGTTAGAGGGTTCTTTGTAGAGGCCTTGTTGAATCTAGTGGTTGGCCTGAGTACCATGGGCTTCTAGTTCCTTGAAGAGGTTTCTCCAACCTTATTCCTCCTTACTGGCTTGTGCTCCATAATGATTGGCTCAACTTTTGTGTTATGTTTCACAGATAGAGATTTTGCAGTTGTAGAACCAAACACTTGTTGCATCCTTTCATCAATTTTCCTCCTTTGCTCGTTCACCTTCATCTCAGCTGCTGCTAGCTGGATTAGATCAATTCCATCAAGCTTTCCTTTGATTTGAAGTGTTAGAGAAGTAGTGATGGCAGGAACTAGAACTTTGGATATTTGAATTTGTATAGATGGCTCCCCTTCCCCTTTATTCTCCCTTTTTTTGTTATCATTAAGGAGAGGGGTCAAGCCCTGTGCTTTAGCCAGTTGCATTACAAGACTTGTCTGAGACTGTTGATTTTGAAGAATGGTCGCCATAGAGTTCTCAATAATTTGAACTCTTTCCTCCAATTTGGCCATCTTCTTTTCAACATCTGATTCTCTTCTCAGTCTCAGTAACAGTTCCTGCATAGTACCAAAGGGCATAACTGCATCCAGTTTCTTAGTAGTGTAAGACTTTAAGTCAGATATATCCTTTTTAAGTTCATCCACACTTAGATTTTGTCTTAATTGTTGTAGCTTCATGAGGTGTAAAGAATCTAAGTGTTCTTGGAGAATGGCCTTGGTACTAGCATTGGAAGTTTCCTGAATTGCCTTTTGGATAACCATGACTTGTTTGACTAAGGATACATTGAAGTGCCCTGGTGTAGACTCCTTTGTCAATGCCCATTCAGGTAACTCTGGAATAGAGCTTGGGCCTTCATCTCCCCCTAAGCTCATGCTTCCATCAAAAGAACCAAAGTCATCATCATTAGAATTTACTCCAAATTCTTCATATGGCTCTCCAGCTGTAGAAGGCATCATATTGACAGCAGCTTTATCCCTTTGTAGAGATTCTGAAGTATGTACTAGGTTTAAAGTCTTTTCTGCCTCCTCATTGCCCTGAGTAGCCAACAGTTGATAGGCTGACAGATGATGAGTAAAAGTGTCAGCATCCAAGGAAATGTTATCAATTTTAGCTCTGTAATGTTGCTTAAATTGTCTTCCCTTGTCAGCAGCATCCACAATCATTGACTTACTAGCAATGGCTGGATCCACCCTTATATCTCCTGTACCTGCTTTTCTCTCAATTTCTCTCTTTTCTTGCATCAGGGGCTCCCCCTGGCTCACACTCCTCACACCCTCACCTTCACCTACTAAGATGGTACTCCTCTCACTTTCTTTTGCCATGCTTGAAGAAATTGCATGCATATTTATACTCTCAAGCTCTCCTTTTGCCTGGGAGCAACCCAGCCTCTCACTCAAGTTTTCACTCCCTTCCCTCAGCCCTAGAAGTGATTGTACAGTAAACATGACTTCTACAGTTGGAGTTAATTCAGTTGTTTGTATAGAGACCATCAACGGATAAAGAATTTCCGTTGAAGTTGAAACTGATGGTATCAACGGATAACTGCTGTTAAGCTTATCCGTTGAAGAACAACCACTTGTCAACGGATGAGGGATATCCATTGAAGAAGGAAAAGAAGTAGAAATTGAAAGTGACATAATTGTTGAATCTGTGTGGATTGATTTTAAATTAAGTGACACAGATTCTTCAACTAGGTCTGAAAGAATTGGCTGATGATCTAACTAATCATCTAAAAGATGATGATCACCAGTACTTGAGTGGGGCTCCTCCCTGAGTTTTAAAGAGGGAGAATCAGGAATTGATGTGAAAATCATGTCCACATCCAGAGATTGTGATGGAGAATTTGGTGGTTGGTATGTGTCAATTTTGAGAGAATGGGGCTGTGATTCCACATTTGTTGGAGTCACATCAAGCTGAATTTGTGAAGGCATAGATACAAGTGATTGTATATGTGCAGTGTGTGCACCTAGTGTTGAAACTAGGGTTTTGACCTTCTTTCTTCTTGTGAAGGCTTTTACAGGCCCCTCTTTTATTCTGTGTCCCTGGTTGGGGACTATTTTCAATAGCTACACCCTTTTGGGAGGGTGCAACTAGGGATGGGTTTGAATCTTTTTCAACCATCATAGTCTTTTGAGAAACTGTGGCTTGGCTAGCTTGGGTACTACTCACCTCTCCTACCTTATTCTGGGGGTTTTCTTTATGTTCACCCCTCCCCTCACCACTAACACCCTATTCACTCCCCTCAGGATTTATGGTAGTTTTTATAACTGTTGGCTTTTGAGAGACAACAGAGGTGGCTTTCTTTGGGTTTTGAAATTTTAGGTTTGGTGGCCTTGGTAGGAATCTGTTGGGGCATTGACACAGATCCCATGGCCACACTTGAAGGCAAAGAAATGTTGGGGTTGGAAGTAGTAGGAGTTGAAGAAGTATTTACCTTACTTACATGAGGTGCAGCCATTATTGGTAAGTTTACCAATGGCACCTTACTGTTGAGGTCAATCCTTAAAAGGTCTGCAAGGACCCTCTTCTCTTATACCCGGCACTTGAGCTTATTACTCTCATTATTTATGACCAAACCTTCAGAAACATGGTTAGCCAATAACATAAAGAATCTAGCATAATAGATGTTATGAGTTCTATTAGCCTTGTTACCTAACCTAGTACCCAATTCTAGCATAACATAGTTGCTAAAATTATAGTACCTATCAGAAACCAACATATAGAGCATATCAACAAGAGCTGAAGTTATTGCATCAAAATTACTAATTTTCCCAGAGAAAACCTTGATAAAGGCATCACTGAGAAAACTCCACTCTTTTCTAAGGCCTTTTCTCTAAATACTACCTAAACTAGTAGAATCAAGGGAATAGCCTATGGAATCTAACATGCTAGATACATCATTATCAGTGTGTGGTGTCATGGCATTATTTTCAGGTAATTTAAAACAATACTGTATATCATCAGAGTTAATACAGTAATCCTTACCTTTGAGAGAGAAGGAGATGGTCATATCAGTGGAGTTGAACTCAGTAGTTGTCCAAATCTCCTCAACTACCTCACAGTAAATCATTGGGGCCTCCAGCATTGCATAGCTCAGTTTGCAGTTCTTGATGAAATCCATCATCTTATGATAATCTGAGTGGGCTTCATTCTTTTCCACCAAAGCTACGAAATTGTTTTTCTCATAGACAAACCCAGATTGGGACATTATCTTTACTACTGGTGCCATTGTTGTGGGTAGAAGTTGCAGAGAAAAGTTGAGAGTTTTAGGAGAGAAAGAGAGTAAAAGCTTTTGAAATTCCAAGAAAGCGTAAAGTGAAAATAAGAATTCAAAGGGACTTTTATACTTTCTCAAATTAAAATATAAAGAGAATGATTAAACAATATTTTTAAGTAAATTACCGCCGTTTAAGAATAAAAGAAAAACTGTATGTATTCTAAAAACTGCCTTTAATACAAATACATACAACTGTATATATATGTATTAACGGTTAAGAAAATAGAATCAACGGTTGTGATCCACTTGAATCGACTGATGTGACAGTTCAACGGATGAGGTAAATGGTCATCCGTTAAAGATTAACACAGTTTTATCCGTTGAAGGATAAAATTTTCAGAAATGTATTTGTCTTTCAACGGATAATGAACATCCGTTGATGGAACAACTTTTGCTTTCAACGGATAGAAAATATCCATTAATAGAATAAACTTTACTTAAAGCCAACTTTGCTCTTGCAACAAATTCATTTCAGGCTGCATTATAAATTACAATTTGGACATGAATTTAAGAAAAAGTAAGCATACCTAGCTTGCTTACCAATTTTGTGAATGTTGATTCATCAAGTGGCTTGGTAAAGATGTCTGCAATTTGTTTTTCACTTGGAACAAATTGAAGTTCCACTGTACCATTCATCACATGTTCCCTTATGAAGTGGTACTTGATGTCAATGTGCTTGGTTCTTGAATGCTGGACTGGATTTTCAGTAATGGCAATGTCACTTGTATTGTCACAGAATATTGGAATTTTATCAACATTTAGTCCATAGTCAAATAGCTGATTCCTCATCCATAATATCTGTGCACAACAACTACCAGCAGCAATGTACTCAGCCTCAGCTGTTGATGTAGAAACATAATTTTGCTTCTTACTGAACCATGACACAAGCTTATTCCCCAGAAATTGACAGGTGCCAGTTGTACTTTTCCTGTCTATTTTGCAACCTGTATAATCTGCATCTGAGTAGCCAATTAGATCAGAACCAGACTATCTAGGGTACCAAATTCCTAGATTTGGAGTCCCTTTGAGATATCTGCAAAATTCTTTTAATAGCACCTAAGTGAGATTCTCTAGGATCAGCTTAAAATCTAGCACAAAGACATCTAGCAAACATTATATCAGGTCTACTAGCAGTTAAATATAGAAGTGAACCGACCATACCTCTATAGCTTGTAATGTCCACAGACTTTTCAACCTTGTTTAATTCAAGCTTAGTGGCAGTAGCCATGGGAGTTTTTGCAGATGAACATTCCATTAAGTGAAACTTCTTTAAAAGATCATAAATATATTTAGTTTGACTAATGAAAATTCCATCACTAACTTGTTTAACTTGTAAACCAAGAAAATAAGTTAGCTCTCCCATCATGCTCATTTCATATTTACTTTGCATTAAAATAGAAAACTTTTTACAAAGTTTATCATCTGTAGAACCAAATATAATATCATCTACATAAATTTGAACAAGTATTGTAGAGCCATTAACATTTTTAAAGAAAAGAGTTTTGTCAACAGTACCTCTAGTGAAGTGATTATCTAGAAGAAATTTTGACTAAGTCTCATACCAGGCTCTAGGTGCTTGCTTTAGTCCATAGAGTGCTTTCAACAGATAATACACATGGTCTGGAAAATTTGGATCTTCAAACCCTGGAGGTTGACTCACATAGAGTTCTCCCTCCAATTCCCCATTCAGAAATGCACTCTTGACATCCATTTGATAGACTTTGAAATTGGCATGAGCTGCATAGGCTAGAAAAATTCTGATGGCTTCAAGTCTTGCAACAGGAACAAATGTCTCATCAAAATCTATTCCCTCTTGTTGAGAGTAGCCCTTGGCAACCAATCTAGCTTTATTCCTTATGACAATGCCATTTTCATCCATCTTGTTTCTGAATACCCATTTTGTGTCAATAGAACTCTTGTTCTTTGGCTTGGGTACCAGCTTCCATACTTTGTTCCTCTCAAATTGGTTTAGCTCATCTTGCATAGCTACAATCCAATCTGGATCTAATAGAGCTTCTTCCACTCTCTTAGGTTCCTCATGTGATAGAAAACTACTGTATAGACATTCATCTTGAGTAACCCTTCTAGTTTGCACCTTAGATGTTGCATCACCAATGATTAGTTTAAAGGGATGATTCTTGGTCCATTTCCTTTGAGGTGATAGATTAGCTTTAGATGAGGTGGCCTCAGTGTTGTCATGATGTGAGATAGAGTGTTGATTAGTTGAAACTCCCCCTGAGTTATTGGTCTTTTGCAAGGAACTTGGAGTTCTATCAACTGATGATGTAATTTGATTATCCGTTGATGAACTATGATCAACGGATGCTCCATTATGTACTTCAATGGATGATGCACTTTGTCTTTCAACGGATGCTGCATTACTTCTGTCAACGGATGCTGAGTTATGACTTTCAACTGATGTAGCATTTTGTGCATTATCCAAAGGCAAATTTTGAATCCTTTTTGAAGTGTCTTCTCCATCATTCTCATCTTCACTATCATCACAATATATCTCAATGTTGTCAAATTTGAGTCCTTCATGATGTCCCTCATCTGTTAGTTCATCAATCTTTTTATCATCAAACACAACATGCACATATTCCATAACAATGTTGGTTCTTAGATTGTAGACCCTATATGATTTTCCAGCAGAATACCCAACAAATATCCCTTCATCAGCCTTTGCATCAAACTTGCCTTTGTGATCAGTTTGGTTCCTTAGAATGTAGCATTTGTATCCAAAGACATGAAGGAAGTTTAAGGTTGGTTTTCTTCTCTTGAACAATTGATAGGGAGTCATGCCTTTTGCCTGATTAATTAGAGAAATATTCTGAGTATAACATGCACAGTTAATAGCCTCATCCCAAAAAAATGTTGGGAGTTTTGACTCTTCAAGCATTGTTCTTACAGCTTCAATTAGTGATCTGTTCTTCCTTTCCACCACACCATTTTGTTGTGGAGTCCTTGGAGCTGAGAACTCATGCATGATCCCATTTTCTTCACAGAACAACCTCATGGTAGAATTCCTGAACTCAGTTCCATTGTCACTCCTGATATTCCTTACTTTGAAATCTGGATGGTTGTTGACTTGCTTGATATAATTGATAGTGATTTCACTAGCTTCATCCTTTGAACCAAGAAAATAGGTCAATGAAAACTTTGAGAAATCATCTACAATCACTAGGCAATATCTTTTCCTTGAAATTGACGATACATTGACTGGTCCAAAAAGATCCATGTGTAGCAGTTGTAATGGTTCATCAATTGCTGATTCAAGCTTCTTACTGAATGATGCTCTCTTTTGCTTTCCTTTCTGACAAGCATAACACAGTCCATCCCTTGAGAATTCCACTAGAGGCATTCCTCTAACTAAGTCCTTTTTGACTAGATCATTCATTGTCTTGAAATTCAAATGGGACAGCTTCTTGTGCCATAGCCAACTTTCATCTTAACTTGCTTTGCTGAAAAGACAAGTGATTGATTCTGCATCTGTAGAGTTGAAGTCAGCCAAGTACACATTCCCTTTTCTAACTCCAGTTAGAATCACTTTGTTGTCCTTCTTACTGGTAACAACACATGCTTCAGAATTGAAGGAAACAGTATTCCCTCTGTCACATAGTTGACTGATGCTTAATAGATTGTGTTTGAGACCATCAACTAGTGCAACTTCATCAATGATGACATTTTCCTTTGAAATCAAGCCATATCCCATAGTGAACCCTTTGCTGTCATCTCCAAAAGTTATGCTAGGGCCAACTCTCTCCTTGAACTCTGTGAGCAGGGTGAAATCTCCTGTCATGTGCCTTGAACAACCACTGTCCAAGTACCATAGATTCCTTCTTTTTCCCTGCACACAACCAAATCAAATCAAGTTGATTTTGGTACCCAAGTTTCCTTGGGTCCAACCTTGTTATTCTTTTTCCTAGACTTCATACTTCCTGCACCTTTTGACTTAGGTAACTTTGAGTCAACCTTGGTCTTAGATTTAGTTGGTTGAAGTGTAGGGTTAGTCACAGAATCATTAAGCACATTTGGTTGAATTTGATAAGGCATAGATTGTGCAAACATGTTATTCCACATAGGCATGTTGTATGGCATTTGAGGCATAGTAAATGCAGCAAAATAAGGATTATTAACATATGGCATGTTTGCAAAATGTGCATGAGGATTCTGTTGCGACAGAACAGGCATGACATGCAATGGTGACATAGAAATATTAGGCATGGAGGGAGTTAAAGGCATGGGAGCATTCTTAACAGATTTACAGTTAGCAGATAGATGATTAACAGTACTACAATGCACATAACTTTTCCTAGGGGCATACTTATCAGGTGTGTAATTATTATGTTTATTAATCCCTACCTTCCCATTTCTATTGGATTTTCTTTTGGTTTCCTTTTTATCCTCAACCAACTTAAGCCAATTCTTCAACTGATCTAAGGTCATGTGTCCTATATTCACCTTACTAGCATTTTTGGATGTGCTAGCTTCTTCTTTGACAAAGTTCTTGGAAGTTGAACCAAACTTCTTACTGCGATTTTTCAAATTATCCTTTTTAGAATCATTTGCCTATTTTAAGTGATGAGCCTTCAATGGATGCTCCTTTTCTTCCTTCAACGGATGACTTTCATCATCCATTGATTCCACATTCATTGACAGTCCATCAACCAATTCCATTTCCTTTTTGTTTTTCTTCCAGGCATTCTCACAGAATGATTCAATTCCTTGAACTTTGACAATTTGAGCACTAACATCCCTAGATGTTTTCCAGGCCTTAATTACCTCTTGCTCATGTTCTAGCTGTTTAGAAAGAATTTCTACTTTCTTAACAGACTCTTCTAGTTCACTCTCAACAGATAAGCATTTGATTTTAATCTTTTCAAGCTCAATTACCTTACCCTCTAACATAGAATTCCTATCACTTGAGAACAAATTATTCTCTTTAATTCTCATGTTCTCTTTAGTCAGTGATTTAAGGGAAACACGTAAATGATACAATTCAGTAGACATATCATTTATAGCTTCATTGCATTCATCTTTAGAAAGCTAAGAGAGGTCAGTAGTGATTGCCTGGTTGCTTGATGAACTAGTTTCATTCTCATCAGAATTAGCCATCAGGGCTAAGTTGACATACTCCATATCATCATCTTCATTGGCTCCATCAGCTGCCCAGTCATTTTCTTGAGTCAGAAAAGCCCCTTCCTTTTGTTTGAGCAATTTGAAATATTTCTTTTTGTAATCCACTTGCTCAAATTTCTTCTTTTCAGAAGTTGGCTTTCTGCACTCACTTGCAAAGTGTCCACTTGTGCCACAGTTATAACACTTGAACTTAGACTTATCCACCATGTTCTTGTTTGGCTTAGTGGCTCTAGTGTTTTTCTTGAATTTCATCTTTGCAAATCTTCTAGACAGAAAGGCCAGATGTTCATCAACATCATCAGAGTCATCTTGACTGGAATTGTCTTTAACCTCAGCTGCTTGATCATTTCCTTGCTTGATTCTGATTTGCTTATGCCAATTTTGAGACTTAGCATTGTCTTTTCTTCATTCCTTGCTTCAATTCTCTCATTTTCAGCTACAAATGCAACTGATCCACCTTTTCTCTTTCCCTTCTCCAACAGCTCATCTTGCTCCATCTCAAGTTCATAGGTCTTCAAAATTCCATATAATCTTTCAAGTGTGAAGTCCTTATAATCTTGAGAATTCCTTAGTGAAACAGTCATAGGCTTCCATTCCTTTGGTAGAGACTTAGAAATTTTAAGTTGGAATCCTTGACTTGGTACACTCTGCCATACAGCTTCAATCCATTCAACAGTTTCTGAAATTAATTGAAAGTATCATTCAATGATTCTCCTTTTTCAGAATGAAAATATTCATATTGTTGAATGAGAAGCTACATTTTGTTTTCTCTAACTTGCTCTGTACCTTCACAGATAAGTTGTACAATATCCCAAATTTCCTTAGCAGAGAGGCTGTTAATGACATTATTAAATATATCTTTGTCTAGGCCATTAAATAGAATGTCCATGGCCTTCTTGTCCTTGTGAACCTCTTCAATATCTTCAGAAGTCCATTCTGCTCTTGGCTTGGGAATAGACTGTCCAACAGTAACTATGGCAGTATCAGCTGTGGCCACTTTATGAGGGATGTGAGGACCATTCTCAATGCAGTTTATGTAGCTTTCATCTTGAGAGAGAAGATGTAGATGCATCTTCACTTTCCAGTGATGATAATTATCTCTTTCCAGGATTGGAATCTTCACTCCAATATCCTTCTTACTCATGATTTTAGTAGAATAGATCTTTGAACTCTTTGTATGTCAAGAGCTTGCTCTGATACCAATTGTTATTCTCAAGGAAGTAACAATGAGATTTACAGAAGGGGGGTTGAATGTAAATCTCAAAACTTTTTAAAGTTTTGAGCAGTTTCAAAAGCTAGATGTATAATGAACAGATGTGTGTGAATTGCTTTAAGCAAGTGCAGACAGATGTATATTCAAAACACAAATATAAAGAACAGAAAAGCTTTTAAAACTTTTCTGGTGGATTTGTAGTTCCACCAGAGATGTGTATTTCAGAAAATCTGTGATACAAAGAATTGTTCACAACTGCTTCCTAGTACAAACTAGATGATTTTCTCTCTGAATTTTTCTAAACAGCTCTTGAAAATTCCCTAATTACTAGCTGCAACTTGGTTATATATCACCAAGTTTTTCAAGTGAAGACAAAGATAAAATACAATTATAAAATAGTCCTTCACATGTTTCTTTTTTATTTCTCTATCCAATGCAATCTAAGATAATCTGTGAATCTTTGAATACTTCCTTGTTTGCACCAGAATGGAAATGCTGCTTTTTCTTGATTCCTCCAAGAGGCTACCACATTCCAATTGTCTCTGTCAACCCATGTGCCTCTGTCAGCTTATGAATTGTCACTATCAACTGCTATGGAACTGAGCATCCATTGAAGCTTTCATCCGTTGGTGGCTTTATCCGTTGATGCTCTTATCCTTTGATGCTTTAGCAGTTGAAGCTTTATCCGTTGATGCACTCATCCATTGATGGATGTTATCCGTTGAAGCTTTAGAGACATCCGTTGAGGCTTTGTTTCTCATCCGTTGAAGGTCTTTAATTTTCCAGTTGATACTACTTCATTTATACAAAATTACAAGGCATGAAATATTTACAATTAGCCCTCCTATTTGCATATCCACTAGTAGTCAACATGACTTATAATTTGCTACAACTTCTAAGAATTATAACTCATTTACAAAGACTGAAATGTGCTACAATACTAAACTTATTTCTAAGTAAAGCTACTCCATCAACGGATAGGCAAAGTGGTCTTATCCGTTGAGGCTACAAACACTAGTTTTCTACTTAGTATTTTGTTTAGCTAATCATCAAACTAGTACACATATATTCCTAACAATTCAACTTTCTTTACTCTCTTTAGTTAATGTTCTCTAGTATAATTTTCAATAGTTAATCGTAGTATAATCAAAACCCAAATTGTTATTCGTCTTAGCATTGAATAATAGACATATCATTATTGCATAAGTGCATAAATCACAAAGTTAACCTAAACCAATCTCTGAGGGAAAGAATCTGATTTATATCATATACTACTTGCGAACGCGTATACTTGCATAAATTTTAGCACGTGTTTAGTGACTAACAAAGGTATAGAATCATTCTGTGAAGAAGCCTGGAAAAAGAGCAAGGAGAAATTGGATCCTAGTTTGGTAGAAGGACCTTCAACCGATGTGGATTCAACGGATAATGAAGATTATCCATCGAATGATAAAATGAATTATCCATCGAAAGACAAAGAACCACATCCGTCGAATGAAAGAAAACCAATTAACAAAGCTAAACTATCCAAACATAATGAGAAATATGGATCAGTTTCCAAGAACTTTGTCACAGGTGAATCAAGTCAAGTCAAGGAAAACAAAAGATTCAATGTGGTGCATCTGTCAATGAAGCAACTGAGTGACAGATCGGAGAAAATTGAGGTCAAGGCAGATTCTAAAAGAAAAAGTAACAGAAATGGGAAAGTAGGAATTAACAAATATAACAACTACACACCTGATAAATATGCACCAAGAAAAATCTATGTTAAGTGTGGTAGTGTTAATCATTTTTCTATTAATTACAAATCTTCTATGCCTGCACCCATGTCTGCACCTCCCTCATTTCCCAACATGCCCACAATGCCTATGAATGTTATGCATGCACAAAATTTGAATGCACAACTTGCTAATATTTCATTTGCACAAAATCCTTACTATGCTGCATTCAGTATACCTCAAATGCCATTTAGCATGCCATGCATATTGGAATAACATGTTTGCACATAATATGCCATTTAATGTTAACCAACTTGTGCATGATAATTCTGCAATTATGAATGGTTTTCAAACCCCTAATCCAATGACCAAGGTTGAATCTCATTCACCTAAGTCAAATGAGGACAAGCCTAAGAAACCTAAAAAGAAGGCTAACAAGGCAGGACCAAAGGAAACTTGGGTACCAAAATCAACTTGATTTGATTTTGACGTGTGCAGGGAAATAGAAAGAATGTTTGGTATCTGGATAGTGGTTGTTCAAGGCATATGACTGGAGATTATACCCTGCTCACTGAGTTCAAGGAGAGAGCTGGCCCAAGTATTACTTTTGGAGATGACAGCAAAGGATATACTATGGGATATGGCTTGATTTCTAAAGATAATGTCATCATTGAAGAAGTTGCTCTAGTGGATGGACTCAAACATAATCTTTTGAGTGTCAGCCAGCTTTCTGACAAGGGAAACTCACTGGAGTGAGAAAAGGAACTGTGTATCTAGCTGACTTCAACTCATCAAGTGTAAATTCTATTACTTGTATTTTCAGCAAAGCAAGTCAAGATGAAAGTTGGCTATGGCACAAGAAACTGTCCCATATGAACTTCAAGACTATGAATCAATTAGTCAGGAAAGATCTTGTAAGAGGAATTCCTCAAGTTGAGTTCTCAAAGGATGGATTGTGTGATTCCTGTAAGAAAGGAAAGCAAATCAAGGCATCATTCAAAAAGAAGCTTGAATCTACAATTGAAGAACAACTACAACTATTACACATGCACTTGTTTGGACTAGTCAATGTATTATCAATCTCAAAGAAAATATATTGCCTAGTGATAGTGGATGATTTCTCAAAGTTCACTTGGACATATTTTCTCAAATCTAGAGATGAAGCTAGTGAAATCATTATCAATCTATAAGGCAAGTCGACAATCATCCTGATCTCAAAGTTAGAAGAATAAGGAGTGACAATGAAACTGCGTTCAAGAATTCTGTAATGAGGATGTTTTGTGAAGATAATGGGATCACGCATGAGTTTTTAGAAGAAAGGATTCCACAACAAAATATAGTGGTGGAAATAAAGAACAGATCTCTTATTGAAGCTGCAAGGACAATGCTAGAAGAATCAAAGTTACCAACTTATTTTTGGGCAGAAGTTGTAAATACCTAATGCTACACTAAGAATGTTTCTTTGGTCAATCAAGAAAAATGCATGACTCCTTATCAATTATTCAAGAACAGGAAGTAAACACTTAACTTTCTCCATGTCTTTTGATGCAAATGTTATATTCTAAGGAATCAAACTGAGGAGCATGGAAAGTTTGATGCCAAAGCAGATGAAGTTATATATATTGGGTATGCAGTTGGAAAAGACTACAGAGTCTACAATCTTGGAACCAACATTCTTATGGAATCTGTACATATTGTGTTTAATGATAAGAAGATTGAAGGACTGCAAGATGAAGGTTTCCATGAGAGCCTCAAATTTGATAATGTTGAGATGAATTGTGATGATGAAAGTGATCAAAAATAATCTCTAAGGATAATGCAGAAAAGTCAGCAATAGATTAAGTAAATTCTACATCCGTCGAAAGACAAAGTGCATCATCCGCTAAAAGACAAACTACATCATTTTTTGAAAGGCAAAATTCAACATCCGTTAAGCCATGAATATGAGTTAAAAGTCAAAATAGATCACACACAGAAAGGACCCCAACATCAAGTCAAAGATCCAAAAACCCAGAGGGAGTTTCTTTTAATCAAAACTCAGTCACACATCAAGACAACTTTGAGGCCTTTTCATCCAGAGCTAATCTACAACAACAAAGAAAATGGACTAGAGATCACCCATTTGAACTAATTATTGGTGATACAACTTCAAGAGTGCAAACTAGGAAAGAAACTGAAGAAGAATGTATATACAGTAGCTTCCTATCACAGGAAGAGCCAAAGAAGGTAGAAGAAGCTTTGTTGGATCCTGATTGGGTTTTAGCTATACAAGAAGAGCTAAACCAATTTGAAAGGAATAAGGTATGAAAGCTGGTACCCAAACTTAAAGGAAAAAATCCTATTGACACCAAATGGGTATTCAGAAACAAGATGGATGAAAATGGCATAGTAGTCAGGAACAAAGCTAAATTGGTTGCTAAGGGCTATTGTTAACAAAAAGGAATAGATTTTGATGAGACTTTTGGTCCTATTGCGAGACTTGAAGCCATCAGAATCTTTCTAGCCTATGCAGCCCATGTCAACTTCAAGGTCTATCGAAGGGATGTCAAAAGTGCATTTCTGAATAGAGATTTGGAGGAAGAAGTCTATGTCAGTCAGCCTCCTGGTTTTGAAGACCCCAACTTTCAAGAATATATATACTATCTTTTGAAAGCACTGTATGGGTTGAAGAAAGCACCTAGAGCCTAGTATGACACCTTGTCAAAGTTTCTTTTAGAAAATCATTTCACAAGAGGTATTGTTGATAAAACTCTTTTCTTTAAAAAGGTTAATGGCTCTAGTATACTTGTCAGATTTATGTAGATGATATTATATTTGGCTCTACATATGAGAAACTTTGCAAAAAGTTTGCCAAATTGATGCAAAAGTAAATATGAAATGAGCATGATGGGAGACCTAACTTACTTTCTTGGTCTACAAGTTAAGCAAGTTAGTGATGGAATATTCATTAGTCAAACCAAATATATTTATGATCTTTTAAAGAAGTTTGACTTAATGGATTGCACATCTGCAAAAACTCCCATGGCCACTGCCACTAAACTAGAATTGAACACTACTGAAAAGTCTGTGGACATTTCAAGTTATAGAGGTATTATTAGCCCCCTTTTATATTTAACAACTAGTAGGCCAAATATAATGTTTAATGCCTGTCTTTGTGCTATATTTCAAGCTGATCCTAGAGAATCTCATTTAATAGCTATTAAGAGAATTTTCAGATATCTCAAAGGAACACCAAAACTTGGGATTTAGTATCCTAGATATTTTGGTTTTGATCTAATTGGTTATTCAAATGCAGATTATGCAGGTTGTAAAATTGATAGAAAAGTAAAACATGAACCTGTCAATTTCTAGGAAATAAGCTAGTGTTCTGGTTTAGTAAGAAACAAAATTCAGTTTCTACTTCTACAGCTGAGGCTGAATATATTGCTGCTGATAGTTGTTGTGCACATATTTTATGGATGAAGAATCAACTATTGGACTATGGTCTACATGTGGACAAGATTCTAATTTTCTGTGACAACACAAGTGCCAATGCTATTACTGAAAATCCTGTGCAGCATTCAAGGACCAAGCACATTGACATCAAGTATCACTTCCTTTGAGAACATGTCATAAATGGTACTGTAGAACTTCATTTTTTCCTAAGTGAGAAGCAACTTGCAGACATCTTTACCAAGCCACTTGATGAGTCCATCTTTACTAGGTTGGTAAGCGAGTTAGGTATGCTTAATTATTCTTAAATTGTTTTGATGTCTAAGCAATTTGTAATGCAACCAGAATCGAATTTGATTTTTCTTATATGGATGAAATTTTGGCCAAGTAAAAATTTACATATCGACGAATGTTCATTATCCGTTGAAAATGAATATTCGTTGAATTTTATTATCTGTTAAAAATCAAATACTTTTCTGGGTACTTTTGATCTCGACGGATATTTGTGTAATCTACATATGTTGAATTTCCTTAATCATAGCCATTAATTCTATTTCTTATCCGTCGAATTTACTTATAGTATGTAAGTATATGTCAATGAATAACTTCTAGAATTTCTACAGTTTATTTTATTTTAAACGGCTATTTTGGGAATATTTCATTAGGTACTTTATTATACCTTTTAATTGTTTTTCTTGTTTATTTCTGGGAAAGTATAAATGCCCTCTTCCTTTTACCATTTTACTTTTATCTTTCTCAAAGATTTTTACTCTCTTTGTCTCCAAAGCAAAAACCCCCTTTCTCTATAACTACTATCAATCACAGCAATGGCACTTGTAGTCAAAATCATATCTCAATCTGGATTTGTTTATAAAAAGAACAAATTTTTAGCACCGGTGAACAAAGATATTGCTGCTTTTGAGGACTATCACAAGATGATGGACTTCATTCGAAGTTGCAAACTCAGTTATGCTATGCTTGAATCTCCGGTCATCCACTGCGAAGATGTGGAGGACATTTGAACTAATACAGTGTACAACTCCAAAGATAAGACCATTGCCTTCTCTCTCAAAGGTAATGACCATTGTATTAACTGTGATGAAATTCAATCATGCTTTAAATTTTCTGAAAACAACACACTTGTCCCACACAAAGACACAGATGTGAGCACCATGCTTGTGTCTATGGGCTATTCTCTCAATCCTGCCAAATTAGGTGATGTTAGGAGAATGGGCTTTAGAAAAGAGTGGAGCTTTCTCTGTGACTCTTTTATTAAAGCATTTTCAGAAAAGATTAGCAATTTTGATGCAGTTAGTTATTCTATGATTAACATGTTTTACATGCTTTTGAATGATAAGTATTTCAACTTTAGTAATTCTGTCATGTACTAACTAGGGTATAAGTTAGGAGACATTAAGAAGAGTTCTAAGAACATATACTATGCTAGGTTTATTATGATGCTAGCAAATCATGTGTCTAAGGACCTCTTATTTGAGATCCCAACAAATAATCTTGATTGTTTGGTCCAAGAAAAGAGAGTTCTTGCTGATCTTACCAGGAACAATCTCCACAGTGAGGTCCCTTACAATTACTTGCCAATCATGGAGGCACCTCAGGTAAGTGAGGTAAATATTGCTGTCTCTACTATTTCCCAACCTCAAATTGCTTTGCAAACTTCTGTGGTTATGGCTTCTATTACAGTGACCAAACAGATGCCAAAAGCGGAAGGGACACAGACCAACCTCAAACTTACATAAGAAAGAAGAAATCTAAACCTATAGGGGAGTCACAGGGTGCACACACAGTGCCAACTACAGTCCAAAACTCAATTATTGCACCATCACAAAGTCAGGTTGATGTGGCTCCAATAAATGTGGATTCATAACCAAAATCTCTTAGAATTGAAATACCTCACACACAATTCTCCCACAAAATCACTGGATGTGGACATGATAAACACATCAATTCCTGATTCTCCATCTTTGACACTCATGGAGGAGCCAAAATCCAAAGCAAGTGAGCATCATCTTATAGATGATTTGTGGGCTCACTTGCCATTTCTTTCTGATTCTACTGAAAAATATGTGCATAATCTCAAATCAATCACCACAGATTCTACAGTAGTTACAACTCCTAACTCTATCATTTCTACTCTCTCGACGGATATTCCTTATCCGTCATCTAGTGATTGACTCTCGATGGATAAGCTTCATAACAATTATTCGTTGCAATTCACAACTACTATTTTGATGGATATTCCTCATCCGTTGGAAGTCTCTATACAACTTGAAATTTCCAAACATGTTACAAGTGTAGATGACTTAGTGGTTGTTCAATCACTATTAGGATTGAGGGAAATGAGTGAACTGAGTGAGAGACTGAGTTTCTCTCAGGTAAAAGGAGAGGAAAAGAGTGATCAAATGCATGCTATTTCTTCCAGCATGGAAAAAGTGAGTGAGATGAGTCCCACCTTAGATGGTGAAGGTGAGGGTGTGAGGGTGGGAAGCCAAGGGGATCCCTTGATGCAAGAAAAGAGAGATAATGAGAGAAAAGCATGTACTACAAAAGAATGGGAAGAGCTCATTGTTAGTGAGTTAAGGGATGTCAATGAAGCAGAAAAGAAGTAGCTATTTCAGCAAGACTATCAAGCTATTTTAGATTCTATCTCCTTTGATGCTGAGGCATTTACTCATCCCATTCCAGCATATCAAATTTTAGCTGGACCGAGAAATGAGGCTGCTGAAAGGACTTTGAACTTGGTGCACACAACAACTTCTATGCTAAGATTCAAGGATGTAATCAATTCACTACTTTCTACAGCTGGTGATGATCTTGACTATCCTTCTGGTGCTTCTGATGGTTCTATTGGTGATGACTTTCTTGGAGATAATGCTGAAGATATAGGCAGGGACATAGGGGGAGAAGATGAAACTCCAACTTGGATATTTTTAAATGATTGCAACTATCAGCACCTTTAATCCACCTTGTTCAAACTAATTCATCAAACTCAAGCTGTCGTTCAAGCCACCAACAACGCCAGCACCAAAAGTCTTCTATAGCCCGTCTAGAGTCTCTACAGTTGCACAAAATTCAAGCTCTCCAACATAATCAAACTGTAGATGAACTGAAGAAGGAGATTGAGCAAGTCAAGGAGAATACCAATTTCCTTCTAATCAAAAAACTCAAACTCAATTGCTACAGCAACTTGTGGTTGCTCAAACTTCCAACCCTGCTTAACTTGATGATAACAAAAAGGGGGAGAAGGATGTAATTGTTCAAGTTAGTAATGGGGAGAAGGATGTGCACATTCAAGTTAGCAAAGTAATTGTTCCAACCATTACTTTCTCAAAACCACCAGTGTTGGACATCATTGACCTAATCAACCTTGTAGCAGGTGAACTCAAGCTGAAGAAATAAATGAAGAAAATTGATGAGAAAATTGAAAAGGTTTGGTCCAGTTGAAAACCAAGACAAATCTGTGAAGTACTTCACAAAACTGAGACAAATTCCAATAAGTGAAATAAGCTTGAGGAATATGGAGAGAGGTCAAACCTCATCTAGAAGACATTAAAAGGCCAATGTGATTTTGAAGCCCAAGAATCATTCATCAAAACATTTTAGCAAGAATCCTTTGGACCTAGTCTATGCAACTCCTCAACCTGATGAAAAGAAGCTGCTTGGTCACTCCATTGCTAATCATAAATATCCAAGAGACTCAGTCTTGAAGAAGAGAATAACTAAAATCTACAAGCATGGAAAACTGATTTATGTGATGGCTGGACAATTTTAATTTACAGAAGCCGAGAAAGAAGAAAAATTGAAACTCAAGAATCAGAAAAGGAAGGCTTCCTTAGAAGCTAAGAAACAAGCTGAGAAGCTTTCCACCAAATCAGAAGTTGAGAAGCCCGCCACAATAACTGAAACTAAGAAGCTGGAGGAGGAACCAAAGCAGATATCTGTAAAAAGAGTGAGGAAGAAAAGAGCAAAGAGGAAGCTAGTATTTTAAGAAGAAGAAGAGGAAGAACCTAAGCCAACCCAGTCTAATACTGCAAATCAACCAACCTTGCCCATAATGGAGCAAGCGGAAATCAAGGTCAATCCTGAGGTATGGTGAACCAATAATTCCTAAGGATGAACCAATAGACTGGAAAATCCTACCTATTTCTGAGCTAAGCATCCCAATACCAACCAACTCTAAGAGAAGAAAGAACATACCAAGTAAGCCAGTCAAGTCTATCCCATTCAAATCCAAAACCCTATCTAAACCCAAACAAACAGTCAACAAAGGAGATCAACTCTTTATTTGTGACATAAAGGAGTTTTCAAACATAAATATTTACTTGGATGAGCTGGATGAAGTGAGAGCTACTGATGTCCACAATAGACTCCCAGGAAAATTTATGTTCTGATACAAGGGTGGGAAGGAATTCACTTGGCCTCTTCACAGAATTCTCAATGAAGGCTATTCTGTCTTAGTAAAAGTATTCTCTATAATCAAGAAAATTTTTGGATTCAACATGGTTGCTAAAAAAGAGATACTCAACAAAATTGAACAAATAAGACAAAGCTGGAGAGACCCAAGTGCACTACCAAGAGTCTTAACCATTCCTTACACTGGGAATAAAGTGAACTTGAGGCCACACTGGTTAATGGAGTTCAAAGATGAAAAGAATACCAGAAGATTTTTCAAACTAGAAGACCAGCTAAATATTTCAAGCAATGAAACTTTTAATGAAATGCAGGAGATGTAATAACCCCAGTTTTTGAAAATTTTTGAAACCTTGATGAATAGTAACTTTTTGATGATTGTGCTGATTAAAGAAAATTGTCAGACCACACTATGTAGGAGTTCTTTTATTGATATTTAAGATCTTATTAGTACTCTATATGGTATAAGACTGTATGTAAAGATCGTCAGAATTCGAATTTGAACACTTTGATTTTTCCCGAAAATCCACCAGATACCGAAAGAATTGAGTATAAGGTAACATGATTAAAAGGATTTAAATTTAAGGACTATAAGAAAGGATCATTAAAGGACTATAAAATATTAAGAGAGGGTTATGAAAGTCCAATTAATAAGATCCCGGATATCATCCCTCAAACGATCAACGAGAACAAGAGTTAAGCAAACCGTAAAATAAATAAATGACCAAGGAGCAAGCACATGCAAGTAGCATGAGAAGGAAGCTTCCAAGATAAGCTAAAACATGTGGTTAAAAGCAAGGTTACATCATCACACCACAAGAATGAGACATGTGGCAAAGTAGTGATGCAAGCAATGACATAAGCAAGTGAAAACAAGATATTTAGCCAATAATTAACCACAACCATGCATTCTTTGCACAAAGATCAAGAAAAGACAATCAAGAAAAAGCTCTACCCCATTTATTTCTTCTTCCATTCGACCTTTTCAAAAAATAAAGAAATAGATTTTCAAAACTCAAGCTCTAGGTCATGGAAAATTACAAGGTTTGTTTCCTTGGATCCTATATTTCATAACTTAGTTATACCATGAGTTTAAGATCAAGATTCCATAGTCTTCTTAGATAATCCACTCATAAAATATGATGATGAATAGTAGTGAATAGTAACTTACTTTGTTTTTTTTTTATTTTCATGAAAGCTTAAGGTTGATTAAGCATAGATCAAGGTTCCTAAAGGCTTGTTAGTGACTACCCACTCTCCAAGGAAGGTATAAACTCTTGAAACCTTAGTTTAAGTTTGGTTTGTTTGGATTATAATGGTGCTTAGATGAATGGGTTTAGTTTGATGTTGATGGATGTTGGATTGTTGTTGAATTGGTGATGATTTGGTGTAGTTTAAACTTTAGAAATCGTTAGGTTATAGCCGTCGTAATGCCCAATTTTTTTAAACTGTTTTGTGCTTAACTCTTGGACCTGAACCCACTACTATGAACTAACCACTTCCATGCTTAGATAATTTATGTTTCAATCTTCGTTTTGAGATGTCATTCGCTTAGATCCGATGTACGGTTTAGGAGAAATGACCGTTTTAAGTAACGATATTTTGTGAACGAACCTTTACCCCTCGTTTTACTTTGAGACCTTTTTTAAGGCCCTTAAAAGACTAATTGGAATACAAAACAATTATGTAAGGTGTATTAGGCAGTTGGTAGAGCACTCGCGAAAGAGTTTCCTTAAAATGTTTAACGGTTAATTTTATAAAAATGGTGGAACCGAGGGTGCTCGAGCGACTTATGTAAATCGTTAAGCACAAAAGCGAACGTTAGGGTCTAAGTGGATAAAGTCTAGTTTCTTAAGCGACCGTGGTTTAATTCCGGCTTATGTTGTTGTTCATAGGTTACCGGACCCACTCTAAGCTTAATTCTATCCCGGAACACTCCGGAAAGTTTTCTACCCGTTATACTGTTGTTGTGATGTAATATATTATTGCATTATCTTGAGATAAGTGCATGGTTATTATTAGCAAGTCTTGCGATATATTGGAACATGTAGATATGATATATTTATATATATATATGCATGTCTGTTTCATAATATTGATATTTCATTATCGACTCAATTGTTATAAACTGTATAATACCTATGCTAGAGATAGGCATTATTTGCGTAAACCCTTAGTATAGGGGACCCAAAGTTGAACATTTTCCTAAAATCGGGAGGTGAGGTTCCCGAGTATATATTATATAGTTTTCTATAACTATTAATCGAATAAAGTATATTCGATAGTTTTGAATAATAATCAAACTTATTTTCAATTATTCAAATAAAGATCTTACTTTCGTATAAGTATATCTTTTGTTATTTATTATACGTTTCAAGTATGAGTTATAAAACTTCTACTTCATTTATTTTTATAAAGATTATCCTTTATGTGATTATTATTTAAATAATAATATTTAGAAATTTTCCAACATATCGGGACTGATTTATTTTATTAAATCATCATTACTCCAGACATTTTTAAAAATATTTTCGAGTCTTCAAAATGATTTTAAAAAGTTAGAACGGATCCCAAAACTCATTTTCAAATTTAAGATCTTCCTTTTGAAGGGGATTTATATACTCGCTTAAAACCTAAGGGATTCGGCTCCATGGTGTATTTTTGGCGCAACGAAGTTGCTAATTTGATAAAAGAGTTTGATTACTTGCCCAACATTCGGGAAGTAAGCCTAATAAAAATGCGTCGGCATAAGCGACATGGGCTCAGTGGGAGTCCATTAAGGTGTAAGTGGCTGAGTGGTAGTCCATCAAAGTGTAAGTGGTTGAGTGGCAGTCCAACATAAGGTCCTAATGCGGCCAGGGTGATGGCCAGTGGGGAATTCATCCATCTACTAGTAGAAAAAGTGACTTAATTGGTATCTTTGCCTGATCAGGAAGATATCAGGTTTATGCCAAGGTTTTCTTCTTTCCTAATTCATTGGATATTGCAACTCTGTTTATAATTTTCATAACAGAGGTTTTCAAGGAGTGTATGAGATATATATATATATAGGTGTATATATATCGGGACTTAATGAAGTATCTCGTAACTTCATTTTTTTAAAATGTTATTTCAAAGATTGAATCTATTCAAGTCTTATCTCGTAGTCTCATCTATGTGATAAAATTTTGAAACTGATTATAACTTGAACGGTGGTAGTTCAAGTAGTATTCAGAAAATATATAGGTATATGGGAGTATCTTGTAACTTCATCTTTTCAACTTATATCTAGTTAACGATTATCTTATCCATGATAAAGATTTTCAAAAAAACGTTGAGACAATGTTAGATATATGAGATCACCTTGCATCGACATTTTTATACAGTTATAAACTGGAACTCTATGTATATTAGGCATGAAAGAGGATTTCCAAGTTTTTTAAAAGTTTATATACATATATAATGATTATTTTGCGACTTGCTCGCGTTAAGATATCAAACTTGGTTCAATTCTGGTTGACCAAGACTTTAATGAGTATCCCCGACCCCGGATTTGGGGGTGTTACATATATGGTATCCGAGCTAAGCGTTATAAGCCTCAGAGATGATGCGTCGTTAAAATGATAAGTTCACTAAGATAATAAGAACTCTTTCCAAGTTCATAGTCGGACTACCTAACGTAGTACTGACAGTTAAAAACCTTGTGGGAACCCTTATAAATATCATGATAGTAACATAAATCGTTATAGTATAAGGTAGTGGGACACCGAACCCAGAAGTTCAAGAGCAACAACACGATGATGTTTTACTACATATTGGGGATCAGATTGTGGATCCGATGGAGCACCCTAACGAGGGACCAGATGATGTTCATATTTAGGATGTAGTGGTTGATGATGTTATCCCAAATGGGATTATTATTGAAGAGGATTCTGTGGAGGATCCTAATAAGAATGAAGAAAGGACCACTGAGGAATTGATGACCGTAGTCAAGGCGACTACTAGAGGTAGGATTGGCCGGTTACTACCGTAGGTTCGTTCAAGTTTGCAAAGATAGCAGCCCCTTTAAACGTGGCTTACTCATAAGACTGTGAAGTTCGAATGGACAGTGGAATGCGAGAACAGCTTCCAAGAATTGAAGAAAAGATTGGTTACGGACCTTGCGTTGGCGTTGCCGGAGGGAAAAAATAGATTTTATGATTTATAGTGATGCTTCGCACAAGGATTAAGGTGCGTGCTTATTCAGCACGACAAGTTAATCGTGTACACATTAAGATAATTAAAGGAATATAAAATTCGATATCCCACCCATGATGGCTCACGACAATAGTTTTTCCCTATAGTTCGGAGGCAATACTTGTATGGAGAGAAGTGCGAGATTTATAAAAACCATAAGAGCTCAAGTATATTTCCATGTAGAAAGAGCTCAACATGTGCCGGAAGAGGTGGTTAGAGCTAATCAAGGATTACGATTATGAGATTCTTTATCATCCAGGGAAAGACAATATGGTGGCTAAAGCCCTTAGTAGAAAGGAGAGACTCAAGATGATAATGTCTTTGGGAGAGTTGATAAGAGATTTTGAGAAAATGGAAATAGAAGTGAAGGTAACCGAAGCCGGTACCGAAAAGCTGTTGAGATTGCAATGCAACCCGAATTACTGCAAAATATCATATTGTGCCAAGAAAAAGTGATGAATGAAGACAAAGAGCCAATGACTGGAGAAGAGATTAATACCAAGAAAGATGATAAGGGAATAATGAGGTATTCCTACAGAATTTTGGTTCTAAACGTTCAAGAGCTTAAGGACGGGATCTTAGATGAAAGCCATAGTTCGAAGAATAATATATAGGGCAAACCCTGAATGTGATAGTCAGGTAGGTCGCCATCAAGATAGAAGGAAACCATAACACAATGAAGTGGAAAATAAGGATTTTAACATATAAGATAACCCCGATTATGGGAGAAGGATGAAACATTTCATACTAAGAAAGCAGAAATCGAGCAAGATAGAGAGAACCAGGACGGTACTCCTATGGGGAAATTCATGGACCTGCCTAAACAAAACTTGTACTTTTATCCTCAACCACCACCCTGAAGAGACAATGCGGTGGGAAATTCTTTCAGGACCTTTAAGTCACTAGGCTCTCATGGTTCCAAGGAACAAGCTGACCTAGTAGAGAAAAGAGCCTGGCTAAAGAAAAAATGGGAATAATTTGAGATACGAATCCAGAATAACGGGATATTTGAAATCAGTGCTTATGTTTTGGTGGTTCATGAAATGGTTGTAATAGAAATGAAAATAAAAGACTGAAAGGGGAAGGAGTATAAAAGTATATAAAGGAAATAGAGTTGAGAAGCGATAAGGGACTTAGGTATGTGAAACCCTAAGAAATTATAGCAAAAAATATGGAGAAGTGTGTCATCATCAGCGGGATGGTGATTAATCATGAGATAAAGTCAAGGTTTGAAGGCATAAACGATCATATAATTAATCCCCTTTAAGTTGGGAGTATTCGATGAAACTCTGAGATAGATCGATGGATTAATAAGGGAACACAGATGGACTGAGGAGAAAAGAAATTAAGAAATTGGATGAAGGAAGTAACTTTCAAAAATATGAGGTGTATATAACACCTGTGACTTGATGCCCAAAAGGGAGACACCAAGTATAGAAGATATCTCAACATTGAGATGACTGTTGAGATAAACAACAAAAGAAAATGAGGATTTAGTAAAAAGAAGTTCATGTTGAACACGACCAATATTTTCCAGAACATCCATGTTATCATTACCAAATCAGGCAAGAAAAGAGGATAACCGTTGTTATCTTTTGGAGGCCAGATGAATTGACCTCAGTTTGAATAAGGATGCTATTGTGAAATTAGGTATAGACTATCGAGGTGGGAATGATTGAATAATATACCCTTATCAGGATGTAAGTACCTTTTTAAAGGTGGAATTAAGGATAAAACCTCGATAACTTGAGATGAACCATGGGGGGACTGCATAAAGGTTGGCATTTCACCCTTAATGGGGACATTATGAGTTTGGGTGGTACGGAATGAAGGACTAAGGCAACAACAACCTTTAAAGATCAGTGGAGAAAGTTTTCAGAACTATATAGACAATGGTTCTAGTATTAGTAAATGGTATCTTGATATGCCCTGTACCTAGGGAGTACAAGAGGAATGATTTAAGGATAACCTTGGAGAAGTTACAAAAAGAGAGGTGATATTTAAGTTTTTCCAAATAGAAATTTTGGTAAAGGAAATATGACATAATAATAATAATGCCAAGTGGGGCACGTGTTAAACCATGAGAAAGTATGGATCGAATCAGTAAAGCTCGAAATTGTTCAAGGAAATTAGGACCTAAGATAAAAGACGTCCTGAGTATGATCGAGATTCAGTCGTGACAATGTTCACATCTAAAGACCGAGGCAATAACTTATGAAAAAATGGTGATATTTTTTTCCTCACCAAAGCTTAAGGAAGAGAATTTTCACACAAGCAGTGATTGGAAATGGTAGAAAATTTAGTTGAAGATCGTTCAAAAGACATTGATTGTAAGGAACTATTACTATCAGGAAAGGCCAATGAGGTGGCCGACACTCTAACTGTAAGAGAGAAATTATAGGCGCTCATGCCAGAGGAATACAATATTGATGGTTAAAGCCGTGAAGGTGGTATTATGGTGTGAAAGATTGACATTCCTTCTGATGATTGTGCGATACTCAACCATAATAGTAGTCTGGTAAAGATTTAATTCATGTTATCGCTGTGAGCGGGCTACCTATCTTAGAAGGTCCTATCTTGAGATAAGCCAGAACCATGTTACGAAAGGACTAAATGAACCTTTGAGATTCATATCTCCTAATAAAGACATATGGTTAAAAATGGTGTTAACCTGCTATCATTGCTTAGATTGAAACTCTTCTACAATTTTATCTGCTTCATGTCATATGTACGTGAAGTTCAGGAGTGTTCTTCATGAATCATGAATGGTGATCATGTTGCCTCCTTAGAAGAATTCGATATGATAGCTACGAACTATGTATGATTAGCTATTAAGATTCCAAGGAAAACGAATGACTACCGTAGGTCCGCGGTGGACTATAATAATACAACAATGATTCTTTGAATAATGAGATGGTAAAAACCGTGAGAGTTATATTGTAATGAATATTGAGATTGAGTACCACTAATCGGGTCGTGGTGATATATAAGTTATCATTGATAGACTAACTAAGTCGATTATTTATCTGTTCAATATTTATTCCTTCTTATCGACAGAGAGTCGTAGTACTATAAAGGTCGTGGTGCCAGCTTAGGATTTTAGTAACGATGATGTCTAGAATGAAATCCCAGATTGAATTTTGATGTCGAGGGAGATTCAAAGGTGATTGATTTTAAGCTCGAGCAAGAGAATCAGTACATTTAATGATGGATGGAATAGAAAAAAAATATTTAGGCACGTGAAATGCGACGCAATAATACTTGATATTGATATATATACATATATATGTGTGTGTTTCATTCTCTGGTGATAAACCTCTATAGTTCAGAGGTACATTCCAAGACACATATTTTATGACCATATATTTTTGATATAATCCTCTTGAATTCGTTCTTTTTCTCTCCTTTCATTTCATGTAAACTGAGAAGGACAACCCTTCCATAAGGGGAGGTATAATCCAAATGACTATCTATCTGTGTGATAGAAGCCTAGTAGGATACCACATGTTGTTTAATTGATTATCAAGTACTAAAGGCTGGCCACCTTCTATACTAACTATGCAATAGAAGAAGTGTTCATGATCATAGTGATCTCTCAATAAATTCTTTTACTTCTATATAATAGATCAAACTTTCGAATATAGAAGCAGCTAGAAAAGGAGTAGTATGAGTATAGTGGTATTCATAATGGAAATGCGTTCGTGATACTAAGGTTGACGCGTTTATTAAAGGGATATAGAATGCTAACAAGCAAAAATATAACCAGTATAGTATTATGCGCGGAAGATAGTAACGAATACAGACTGGAAAATAGTGGGTATTGAGAAGCAAAAGCTATAGCGCTAGAAGCTATGATGAGAGTCTGTGCGATAGACTTGAAAGAATTTGGAATGATCACTTAGCACGTATCGAGTTTTCTTATGATAATAGGTTTTATGTCAGTATCGGGATGACGCCTTATGAGGCCCTTTAGGGAAGACAATGTTGATCTCTCTTGTATCAGAATGAAGTTGGAGAGCGTAAGATGCTCGGACCTGAAGTGGTCCAAAGGACCAAAGATATAGTGGATCTAACCAGACGATGGTTGGTAGCAACCCCGGGATGGACAAAAGAAGTATGCTGATTTGAATCAAAAGGACAAAAAGTATGAAATAAGGGACGTAGTGTTGTTAAAGGTATCCCCTTGGAAAGCCTTGGAAAGGATTGATGAGGTTCGTAAAGAAAGGAAAACTAAGCCCAAGATACATTGGACCAATTGAGATTTTAAGACGTAATGGGAAGTTATCAAATGAACTAGCCATACCCCCGAACCTGCAGTAAGTTCATAACATGTTCCACGTATCAATGTTAAGGAAGTGTAATCCAGATGCCAGAAAAATAGGGGCATATGAGCTCATAGACATGTAACCAGACGTAACCTATATGGAGAAACCAGGAAGGGTTATATGTAATAACCCCAATTTTTGGAATTTTTGAAACCCTTATGAATATTGTTTTCCTGAATAAGAAAACTTTTCATGCCACACTATGTAGGGGTTCTTTTATTGATCTTCTGGGATATTATTAGTATTCAATGTGGTATATAAGTGTATGTAAAGATCGTCAGAATCCAAATCCGAACACTTTGATTTTTCCCAGAAATCTACCAGATACAGAAAGAATTGAGTATAAGGTAACAGAATAAAAAGGATTTAAATTCAAGGATTATAAGAGAGGATCATAAAAAGGAAAATAATGTATTGAGAAAGGTTAAGGAAACCTAAGTAATAAGATCCCGGGTATGATCCCTCAAAAGATAAACGAAAACGAAAGTTAAGCGAACCGTATAACAGATCAGCGGTCATTAGCCAAATAATTAAAAGCTAATTAAAGAGATTAGAGGGGATGATGTCATCAAACCAATGAGAAGAGGGCAAGTAAGGGATGATGACATAACAAGGTGACATAAGCATGACATAAGGGGAAGGAGGTGTGGTTGATTTAAAACCACACAAAGTTCAAGGTTAAAAAGGTAATTAACCAAAAATAAATCAACAGCAACCAAGCTAGGCAAAACAACTCACAAATAGAAAAATCATTTCACTTCTCATCAAGAAGCTCTCGGCTTTTCTCTTCATTTCAAGGAGGAAAATTCAAAATTAAAGTTCCAAGCTTTTTTAATTAGTAAGGTAATTATCTAATACTCCTTATGCATAGATATGGCTATCCTATAAGTTTAAGCCTCCAATTCATTCTCAATCTCTTCCAAGAAATCAATGAAGAAGATAATGAATAGTGATTTCAAGATTTTTAACATGATTTTCTGTGTTTTTCCTTTTGGATCCAAGCATCCCTAAGATATCTCAAGGCTTCTTAAGGTTTCCTAGCTACTCAAATCACTTCAAGGAAGGTATAACATCTCCAAACCCTAACTTTACTTTGTATATTAGGATGGTTTTGATTGTTATGGTAAAAGAGAAGCTTGATGCTTGTATGTTTAGAGTTTGGGAGGGAGTTGTAGTGAATTGGATGTTGAAATCTTGTTGATTAGTTAAAGGACTTAAGTATAGTTTTAAATTCAAGTTTAAGTTAAGTAAAAATTATTAATGTTGAGTTGTTGGGGCTGTTATGATGTAGTATGGATGGAGTTTTGATTGGGCTGTGATTGTGGATTGATTGTGGGTTGAATTGGAGTGTTTTAAATTTGGGAAATCGCGTAAACATAGCCGTCGTAATGTCCGATTTACTTTAGGCTGTTTTGTTCTTAACATTAGGACCCGAGAACTCCCTGCTAGGTTTTGACCATTGCCATGATTAGATAGTTCATGTTACGAGCTTCGTTTTGATATGTGGTTGTTTGATTCCGATGTACGGTTTAGGAGAAACGGTCGTTTTAAGTAACGACATTTTGCGAAGGAACCATTACCCCTCGCCTTACTTTGAAACATAGGTTAAAGACCTTACAGGACTAATTGGAGTATGAAACATTTAAGTAAAGTGTAATAGGAAGTTGGTAAGACACTCGCGAAAGAATCGCCTTAAAACTCGTAATGGTTAATTTATTAAAAATGGTGGAGCCGAGGTTACTCGAGCGACTTAAGTGAATCGTTAAGCGCAAAGCGAGCGTTAGAGTCTAAATTGGTTAAAGTATAGATTTATAAGTGACTTTGGTTTAATTCCAACTTATATGTTGTTTATAGGTTACCAGACTCGTCCCAAGCCATTTGTAACCCCCAGTCGCTCAGGCAAGTTTTCTACCCGTATAACTGTTGTTGTGATGTATATGTGTATATGCATGATCTTGTGATAAATGCATATTTGTTATTAGCAAATTCTTGCGATATATTGTAGCATGTGATATGGTATATATGCATGCCTGTTTCGTATTCTTGATTTATATATCTGTTGGTTCAAATGCTTATTAGTTGCATAATACCTATGCTAGAGATAAGCAGTAGTTGCGTATACCCTGAGTATAGGGGACCCAAAGGTGAACCCTTTCCTAAAAACCGGGTGTAGATGTTCCCGAGTATATGATATATATATTTATATATATATATTGATATAGTTTTTAAAACTATTAATCGAAGAAGGTTTATTCGATAAGTTTATATTATTTAATGAATATTACTTGAATATTCATTCGAGGACTTATGACTCACTTTATATTATTTAATGAATATTACTTGAATATTCATTCGAGGAATTATGACTCACTTTATATTATTTAATGAATATTACTTGAATATTCATTCGAGGACAGATGACTCCGCTTATATTATTTAATTGAATATTATTTGAATATTCATATGAGGACCTATGACTCCGATTATTTTCTTAAATGTATTCTTTATTTTACTAAAGAATAAGGTGTCGATAATCAAACTTATTTTTTTGATTATTCAAATAAAGATAGTACTTTCGTATAAGTATATCTTTGGTTATTTAATAGTCATTTCAAGTATAAGTTTTACAACTTCTACTTCAATTATTTGTATAAAGATTATCCTTTAAGGAAATTTTATTTAAATGATAATATTCAGATATTTTCTAATATATCGGGACTGATTTACTTTATTAAATCAGCATTACTCCAAACATTCTTAAAAATGTTTTCGAGTCCTCAAAATGATTTTAAAAGTTAGAGCGGATCCCAAAACTCATTTTTATATTTAAGATCTTCCTTTCGAAGGGGATTTAAATACTCGCTCAAAACTTGAGGGATCCGGCTCAGTGGTGTATTTTACATTCGCAACGAGGTTGCTGTTTTGATAAATGAATTGATTACTTACCCAACGTTCGGGAAGTAAGTCCATCTATTGAGTCGGCATAAGCAACATGGGCTCAGTGGGCGTCCATGAAAGTTTAAGTGGCTCAGTGGGAGTCCATCAAATGCGTAAATAGCTGAGTGGCAGTCCAGCATAAGGTCCTATTGCGACCAGGGTGATGACCAGTGGGGAATTCTTCCATCTACTAGTAGAAAAGGTTACTTATTGGTATCTTTGCCTGATCAGCAAGATATCAGGTTTATGCCAAGGTTTTCTCCTTTTCAAAATTTATTGGATATTGCAACTCTGTTTATAATTTTCATAACAGTGGTTTTTAAGGAGTGTATGAAATGTATATATATATATATATAGGTGTATATATATAGGGACTTAATGAAGTATCTCGTAACTTCATTATTTATAATGATATTTCAAGGACTGAATCTATTCAAGTCTTATCTTGTAGTCTCATCTGGGTGATGAACTTTTGAAACTGATTATAACTTGAAAGGTGGTAGTTCAAGTAGTATTCGGATATAAGTATATTGGAGTATCTTATAACTTCATCTTTTAAACTTATATCTAGTAAATGATTATCTTGTGCATGTCAAAGATTTTCGGAAAAACGTTGAGACAAGGTTAGATATATGAGATCACCTTACAACGATATTTTATACAGTTATAAATGGGAAATCTGTGTATATTATACATGTCAGAGGATTTCAAAGATTGTGAAAAGTATATATGTACATATATACTAAATATTTTGCGACTTGGTCGCGGTAAGATATCAAACTTGGTTCATTTCTTCTTGACCAAGACTTTCATGAGTACTATGAGAATGCTCATATATTGTAAATCATTATACATATTATTTTGGGGGGCTTGTTGCTCACCCTTGCTTTCTTCTTTCATCACACAACATCAGCTAGACAAGATGAACAAGACCAAGCTTCCAATTCGCAAGCGGTTAGAAAATGTTCCGCAGTTTTCTGGAAGCGTTGATGCCGCCGTAGCTGAGGTAGGAGCTACCAATAGGCTAGGTTTTCAACTATTGATGAACCAGATTTATGTATATTTTTGAATTGTAATAATGGAAAAGAAATGTAAATTTATTCAGAAACCCTTTTAAGGTGTATTGGCATATAATTGTAGAATAAAATGACTTGTGATTATTTTTGGATATTCATCTCTGAGACTATAACTTGTGGTGTGTGTGTTTATGGTGGGGTCACAGTATAGAATAGTTGATTAGTTATTAAGATTGGGTGTTACTAAGGGAAATGGAACTCGTGACAACCCGGATCCCCGACCCCGGATTTGGGGGTGTTACAGAAATGGTATCAGAGCGAAGCGTTATAAACCTCAGAGATGATGTGACGTTAAGATAATAAGTTCACTAAGATAATAAGAACTCTTGCCAAGTTCATAGTCGGACTACCTAACGTAGTACTGACAGTTAAAACCCTTGTGGGAACCCTTATAAATATCGTGATAGTAACATAGTTCGTTCTCGTATAGGGCAGCGGGGCACCGAACCCTGAGGTTCAGGAGCATCAACATGAGGATGTTTTATTACATGTTGGAGATCAAATTGTGAATCTGATAGAGTACCCTAACGAGGGACCGGATGAGATTCATATTGAGAATGTTGCGGTTGAGGATGTTATCCCAGAAGGGATTGTTGCCGAGGAGGATCTCGTGGAGGATCCTGATGAGAATGAATAGAGGACCGCTGAGGAATTGATGACCGTAGTCAGGGCGACTACCAGAGCAAGAGTGGCCGCGAGGGTGGCACTAGAGAATGAAGAGTTACCAAGGGCACAAAGGTTAATGAGGGAAGAAGGAGTGGGGCCTTCCACTGCACCAATTATACTAGTATCAGACCCTCTTCCCGAGGCTCCTGAAGACATCCATGAGGTTCCACCAATTCCTGTTCCCTCCCCTGTACAGAGCCCAGCACCTACTGAGGAAATGCCACCTTTATCTCCTGCACAATTGTCACCTGATACCGTGCTTGGTTATCTATTTGGATCCCCTGGGCCTGCACCACCTACACCCCATGGAGTGCTAGATGTAACCACTCAGGCTTCTCTTATCTCCGATTATTACATGACTTTGGGTGGCCTGTCCGAGGCCCATAATGTTAGGAGTGATCTGTTGGATCGACTTACTGCACCAAGGATTGAGGGCGGGGTACTTCCGGTAGGATTAGCTCATAGCATGGAAAGGATTGAGGCTATCACCCGTGTTACAGCTAGAGGCCATGTTGAGGGTCAGATTGATCCAGCTCTACTTGCCACTATCTTAGACCTCATCACCTCTGTGATGGAGCAGGTTAGAGATGTCGTGCGTGCCCGCATTTCTTGATTCATGGTAGTGTGCAGAGCCAGAGCGATCAGACAAGGGTTTCATGTAGCACCGCTTTTGGAGGATTAACCTAAGTTATGAATGATTAGTTTTAATGACGAGATGATTATCTATGGTAGTACTTTTGGGATATAAGCGATCAGATCAAATGATGTAATTCTCTTTAATGTGTTCAGTAGTTGTACCCTCGAACAAATGGTTATGTATATATTCGTTAATTTCAGTTCAGATCAGTTGTTTGTGATAAGTTCATATTGTTAATTGCACTATTAACACTTAAGAGAGTGTCATGAAGTTTATAGAACTTGAGAATTCATAATTTGCAATCATGCAAGGACAGAACGAGGGAAAGACTTAAGCAAAGTAAGTAAAATAAATATCCAGAGATTCTTAAAATTTTTCCAAGCATTATGCCCCCATGAGGAATAAGATTAGGGGCAAACCTTGAATGTGATAATTAGGGAGGTCGTAATTAAGATATAAGGAACGCAGAATATAATGAAGTGGAAAATGAAGATTTTAAATTAAAAGATGACCCCAATTATGGGGAGTAGGAAGAAATATTTAGACTGAGAAAACAGAAGTCGAGCAAGATAGGAAGAACCAGGATGGTACTCCTATTGGGCAATCCATGGACCTGCGTAAAACAAAACTTATACTTTTACCCTAACCACCACCTTGAGGAAATAATGTGGGGTGAAATTCTTTCAGGACCTTTAAGTCGCTAAGCTCTCAGAGTTCCAAGGGAATAGCTGACCCAGCCGAGGCAAGAGCCTGACTAAAGGAAATATAGGAATCATTTGAGATTCTAAATGATTGACGAATCAGAAAATAGTGTTTTTGTCACTTACCCTCCTAAGAGAGAGACCACCCACTGGTGAAAGACCAAGAAAGGCATGGAGCAAGAGGTTATGATAAACTGATTACAGTTCAGTCAATTGTTTTTAGGAAAGTACTTCCCAAGGTTATGGAGATAGTGTAAAAGCTTTAGAGCCAGAACAAGGTGGGCGAGTATGATGAATTATGAATCTAAGTTGTAAAAGTTGTCAAGATTCGTTCTGAGGACACGAATCCAGAATGATGGGATGTTTGAAATCAATGCTTATGTTGTGTTAGTTCAGGAAATAATGATAAGAGAAAGGAAAATAAAAAGAAACTGAAGTGGAAAGGAATATAAAGGCAATAGAGTTTAAGGAATAATAAGGAATTTGGGTATAAGGAAACCCTAAAGACTCGTAGCAATAGAAATAGAAAAGTAAGTAATCGTCAAGATGAGGGTGATTTACCATGAGTTAAATTGATGGTTGAAGGCATAAGAGATACATATATGTTGTACCCCCTTCAAGTTGGAAGGATAAATAATGAGACGCGGATAGACCGAGGAGACAAGGAAGTAAGAAATTAGGAAAATTGGATGAAGGAAGTGACCTTCAAGAAGGTGGAGTGTGAGACCGGTGGCTTGATACCCAGGAAGGAAGACGCCAGGAATGAGAGATATCCCAACATTGAGATGACTGTTGAGATAAACAACAAAAGTAAATATGGAATTATTAAGAATAAGTTCACGTTGAACACGACCAATATCTTCCAGAACATCCTTGTTATCATTACCGAATCAGGCAAGAAAAGTGGATAACCGTTATTGTCTTTTGGAGGCCATATGGATTGACCTCATTTTGGATAAGGATATTATTATGAAATTAGGCATATACTATCGAGGTGGGAATGATTGAATAAAGACACCCTCATCAGGGATATATGACTTGATTTATCCATGGACGGATGCATGTACCTTTTTAAAGGTGGAATTAAGGATAGAACATCGGTAACTTAAAACGAATCCTAGGGGAATGCATAAAGGTTGGCATTTCACCCTTAATAGGCACAACATGAGTTTTGACAAGTATGAATTGGAAAGGATCAAGGTAACAACAACCTTTAAAGATCAGTAAAGAAATTTTTCAGAAGTACATAGACAATGGTTCTAGTATTAGTAAATGGTATTTTGATATGCCCTGTATCTAGGGAAGACAGGAGGAACGATTCAAGGATAACCTTAGAGGTTTTACAAGGAGAAAGGTAATATTCAAAATTCTCAAGAATAGAAATATTGATAAAAGAAATATGACGTAATTATAATGATGCCAAGTGGGGCACGTGTTAAACCACGAGAAAGTATGGATCGAACCAGTAAAGGTTGAAATTGTTCAGGGAAATTAGGACCTACGATAAAAGATGTTCTAAGTATGATTGAGAGTCAGTCGTGACAGTGATTAACCTCTAAAGACTGAGGCAATAACTTATGAAAAAATGGTGATATTGTTTTTTTACTCATCAGATTTTAAGGAAAACATCTTCACATAAGCAATGATTGAAATGAGGTAGAAAATTTATTTGGAGGTGGTTAAAATGACATTGACTGTAAGGAAATTTTACTATCAGGAAAGGCCAAAGAGGTGGCCGACACTTTAAAGGTAAGAGGATAATTATAGGCGCTTGTGCCAAAGGAATACAGTGATGATGGTTAAAGCTGTGAAGGTTGTATTATGGTTTGGAAGATTGACATTCCTTCTGATGACTGTGCAATACCCAACCGTAATAGTAGTTGGTAAAGGTTTAATTCGTGTAATCGCCATGAGCGGGCTATCTATCTCAGAAGGTACTATCTTGAGATAAGCCAGGACCATGTTTCAAAAAGGACTAGACGAACCTTTGAGTTAAGTCTTCTATTGAAGGCATATGATTAAGAATGGTATTAACCTGCTATCGTTGCTTTGATTGAAACTCTTCTGCAATTTTATCTGCTTCATGTGATGAAAGTATGTCAGGATCTGGAGTGTTCTTCATGAATTATGAATGGTAATTATGTTAACTCCTTAGAAGAATTTGATATGACAGTTATGGACTCCATATGGTTAGCTATTAAGATTCCAAGGAAAATGAATGACGACAGTAGGTTAGTGGTGGGCCATAGTAATGCAGCAACGATTCTTTGAATAATGAGCCAATTACAACTGTGAGAGTTGTAGTGTAATGGATGTTGAGATTGGGTACCCCTAATCGGGTTGTGGTGATGTATAAGTTATCGTTGAATAGACTGGTTAAGTAGATTATCTACCTATTGAATATTTATTCCTTCTTATCAATAGAGAGTCGTATTACTATACGAGGAAGGTTGCGATGCAAGCATAGAATTCTAGTAACGATGGTATCTAGAATGAGATCCCAGATTCGATTTTTGATGTCGAGGGAGTTTCAAAGGTGATTATGTATAAGCTCGAGGAAGAGCATGGGTCCATAGAATGATGGACGGAATAGCAAAATATTTAGGCATGTGAAATACGATGCTATAATACTTGATGTTGATATAAATACATATATGTTTTGTTCTCCTATGACAAACCTCTATAGTTCAGAGGTAGATTCCAAGCCATATATTTTATGGCAATATTTTTTCATATATACAATTCTCTTCAGTTCGTTCTTTTCTCTTCTTTTCATTTCATGTAAGCTGAGAAGAACAACCCTTCCAGAAGGGGAGGTATTGCCGAATGACTATCTATCTGTGTGATAGAAGCCTAGTAGGATACAACATGTCATTTAATTGCTTGTCAAGTGCTAAAGGCTGGCCACCTTCTGTACTAACTATGCAATAGAACAAGTGTTCATGATCATAGTGATGTCTCAACAAATTACTTTACTTCTATATGATGGATCAAGCTTTCGAAGATGGAAGCAGCTAAAGGAAGTAGTATCAGTACGATGGTATTCCGATTCTAATGCATTAGTGATACTAAGGTTGATGTGGTTATTAAAAGGTTATAGAACGCTAACGAGCAAAAGTATAACCAATATAATATTAGGAACGGAAGGTAGTAGCGAATTACGAACTGGAAAAGAATGGGTATTGAGAAGTAAAAGCTCTAATGCTAAAAGCTATAATGAGAGTCTGTGCAATAGACTTGAGAGAATTTGGAATGATCACTTAACACGGATTGAGTTTTCTCAAGATAATAGATCGTATGTCAGGTATCGAGATGTCGTCTTATGAGATCTTTGAGGGAAGAAAATGCCGATCTCCCTTATGTTAGGATGAAATTGTAGAGCGCAAGATGCTCTGACCAGCAGTGGTCCAAAGGACCAAGGATATGATAGATCTAATCAGAGGACGGCTGATAGTAGCCCAAGATGGACATGAGCAATATGTTAATTTGACATGAACGGACAAAGAATAGGAAATAGGGGACCTAGTAATGTTAAAGGTATCCCTTGGAAAGGATTGATGAGGTTCAAAAAGAAAGGAAAGCTAAGCCTACGAATTGTTGGACCCTTTGAGGTATTAAGACGTATTGGGAAGTTAGCATATGAGCTAGCCCTACCCCCGAACATGTAGTAAGTTCATAACGTGTTCCACATATCAATGTTAAGGAAGTGTAATTCGGATGCCAGACAAATAGGGGCATATGAGTGCATAGACATTCAACCAGACGTAACCTACATGGAGCAACCAGGAAGGGTTATAGATCAAAAATGGACAAATGCTTAGAAGAAGAGTTATCAAACTAGTCAGAGTTTGATGGTAGAACCACAATGTGGGAAAATTACGTAAGAGTTAGAAAGTGCAATGCTAAGAAAGTATCCCTACTCATTTTTTATCTGATTCCGGGACGGAATTCTTTTAAGGAGGGGAGACTGTAATAACCCCAATTTTTGGAATTTTTGAAACCCTTATGAATAGTGTTTTGCTGAATAAGAAAATTTTTCATGCCACACTATGTAGGGGTTCTTTTACTGATCTTCTGAGATATTATTAGTACTCTATGTGGTATATAAGTGTATGTAAAGATCGTCAGAATCCAAATCCGAACACTTTGATTTTTCCCAGAAATCTACCAGATACAGAAAGAATTGAGTATAAGGTAATAGAATAAAAAGGATTTAAATTCAAGGATTATAAGAGAGGATCATAAAAAGGAAAATAATGTATTGAGAAAGGTTAAGGAAACCTAAGTAATAAGATCCTGGGTATGATCCCTCAAACGATAAACGAAAACGAAAGTTAAGCGAACCGTATAACAGATCAGCGGTCATTAGCCAAATAATTAAAAGCTAATCAAAGAGATTAGAGGGGATAATATCATCAAACCAATGAGAAGAGGGCAAGTAAGGGATGCTGACATAACAAGGTGACATAAGCATGACATAAGGGGAAGGAGGTGTGGTTGATTTAAAACCAAACAAAGTTCAAGGTTAAAAAGGTAATTAACCAAAAACAAATCAAAAGCAACCAAGCTAGGCAAAACAACTCACAAACATAAAAATCATTTCACTTCTTCATCAAGAAGCTCTCGGCTTTTCTCTTCATTTCAAGGAGGAAAATTCAAAATTCAAGTTCCAAGCTTCCTTAATTAGTAAGGTAATTATCTAATACTCCTTATGCATAGATATGGCTATCCTATAAGTTTAAGCCTCCAATTAATTCACAATCTCTTCCAAGAAATCAATGAAGAAGATAATGAATAGTGATTTCAAGATTTTTAACATGATTTTCTATGTTTTTCCTTTAAGATCCAAGCATCCCTAAGATATCTCAAGGCTTCTTAAGGCTTCCTAGCTACTCAAATCACCTCAAGGAAGGTATAACATCTCCAAACCCTAACTTTACTTTGTATATTAGGATGGTTTTGATTGTTATGGTAAAAGAGAAGCTTGATGCTTGTATGTTTAGAGTTTGGGAGGGAGTTGTAGTGAATTGGATGTTGAAATCTTGTTGATTAGTTAAAGGACTTAAGTATAGTTTTTAATTCAAGTTTAAGTTAAGTAAAAATTGTTAATGTTGAGTTGTTGGGGCCGTTATGATGTAGTATGGATGAAGTTTTGATTGGGTTGTGATTGTGGATTGATTGTGGGTTGAATTGGAGTGTTTTAAATTTGGGAAATCGCGTAAACATAGCCGTCGTAATGTCCGATTTACTTTAGGCTGTTTTGTTCTTAACATTAGGACCCGAGAACTCCCTGCTAGGTTTTTACCATTGCCATGATTAGATAGTTCATGTTACGAGCTTCGTTTTGATATGTGGTTCGTTTGATTCCGATGTACGGTTTAGAAGAAACGGCCGTTTTAAGTAACGACATTTTGCGAAGGAACCATTACCCCTCGCCTTACTTTGAAACATAGGTTAAAGACCTTAAAGGACTAATTGGAGTATGAAACATTTAATTAAAGTGTAATAGGCAGTTGGTAAGATATTGCGAAAGAATCGCCTTAAAACTCGTAATGGTTAATTTATTAAAAATGGTGGAGCCGAGGGTACTCGAGCGACTTACGTGAATCGTTAAGCGCAAAGCGAGCGTTAGAGTCTAAATTGGTTAAAGTATAGATTTATAAGTGACTTTGGTTTAATTCCAACTTATATGTTGTTTATAGGTTACCAGACTGGTCCCAAGCCATTTGTAACCCCCAGTCGCTCAGGCAAGTTTTCTACCCGTATAACTGTTGTTGTGATGTATATGTGTATATGCATGATCTTGTGATAAATTCATATTTGTTATTAGCAAATTCTTGCGATATATTGTAGCATGTGATACGGTATATATGCATGCCTGTTTTGTATTCTTGATTTATATATATGTTGGTTCAAATGCTTATTAGTTGCATAATACCTATGCTAGAGATAAGCAGTAGTTGCGTATATCCTGAGTATAGGGGACCCAAAGGTGAACCCTTTCCTAAAAACCGGGAGTAGATGTTCCCGAGTATATGATATATATATATATTTATATATATATATTGATATAGTTTTCAAAACTATTAATCGAATAAGGTTTATTCGATAAGTTTATATTATTTAATGAATATTACTTGAATATTCATTCGAGGACTTATGACTCACTTTATATTATTTAATGAATATTACTTGAATATTCATTCGAGGAATTATGACTCACTTTATATTATTTAATGAATATTACTTGAATATTCATTCGAGGACAGATGACTCCACTTATATTATTTAATTGAATATTATTTGAATATTCATATGAAGACCTATGACTCCGATTTTTTTCTTAAATGTATTCTTTATTTTACTAAAGAATAAGGTGTCGATAATCAAACTTATTTTTTTGATTATTCAAATAAAGATAGTACTTTCGTATAAGTATATCTTTGGTTATTTAATAGTCATTTCAAGTATAAGTTTTACAACTTCTACTTCAATTATTTGTATAAAGATTATTCTTTAAGGGAATATTATTTAAATGATAATATTCAGATATTTTCTAATATATCGGGACTGATTTACTTTATTAAATCAGCATTACTCCAAACATTCTTAAAAATGTTTTCGAGTCCTCAAAATAATTTTAAAAGTTAGAGCGGATCCCAAAACTCATTTTTATATTTAAGATCTTCCTTTCGAAGGGGATTTAAATACTCGCTCAAAACTTGAGGGATCCGGCTCAGTGGTGTATTTTACATTCACAACGAGGTTGCTGTTTTGATAAATGAATTGATTACTTACCCAACGTTCGGGAAGTAAGTCCATCTATTGAGTCGGCATAAGCAACATGGGCTCAGTGGGCGTCCATGAAAGTGTAAGTGGCTCAGTGGGAGTCCATCAAATGCGTAAGTGGCTGAGTGGCAGTCCAGCATAAGGTCCTATTGCGACCAGGGTGATGACCAGTGGGGAATTCTTCCATCTACTAGTAGAAAAGGTTACTTATTGGTATCTTTGCCTGATAAGCAAGATATCAGGTTTATGCCAAGGTTTTCTCCTTTCCAAAATTCATTGGATATTGTAACTCTGTTTATAATTTTCATAACAGAGGTTTTCAAGGAGTGTATGAAATGTATATATATATATAGGTGTATATATATATCGGGACTTAATGAAGTATCTCGTAACTTCATTATTTATAATGATATTTCAAGGATTGAATCTATTCAAGTCTTATCCTGTAGTCTCATCTGGGTGATGAACTTTTGAAACTGATTATAACTTGAATGGTGGTAGTTCAAGTAGTATTCAGATATAAGTATATTGGAGTATCTTCTAACTTCATCTTTTAAACTTATATCTAGTAAATGATTATCTTGTGCATGTCAAATATTTTCGGAAAAATGTTAGGACAAGGTTAGATATATGAGATCACCTTACAATGATATTTTATACAGTTATAAACAGGAACTTTGTGTATATTATACATGTCAGAGGATTTCAAAGATTGTGAAAAGTATATATGTTCATATATACTGAATATTTTGTGACTTGGTCGCGGTAAGATATCAAACTTGGTTCATTTCTTCTTGACCAAGACTTTCATGAGTACTATGAGAATGCTCATATATTGTAAATCATTATACATATTATTTTGGTGGGCTTGTTGCTCACCCTTGCTTTCTTCTTTCATCACACAATATCAGCTAGACAAGATAAACAAGACCAAGCTTCCAATTCGCAAGCGGTTAGAAAATGTTCCGCAGTTTTCTGGAAGCGTTGATGCCGCCGTAGCTGAGGTAGGAGCTACCAATAGGCTAGGTTTTCAACTATGGATGAACCAGATTTATGTATATTTATGAATTGTAATAATGGCAAAGAAATGTAAATTTATTCAGAAACCCTTTTAAGGTGTATTGGCATATAATTGTGGAATAAAATGACTTGTGATTATTTTTGGATATTCATCTCTGAGACTATAACTTGTGGTGTGTGTGTTTATGGTGGGGTCACAGTATAGAATAGTTGATTAGTTATTAAGATTGGGTGTTACTAAGGGAAATGGAACTCGTGACAACCCGGATCCCCGACCCCGGATTTGGGGGTGTTACAGAAATGGTATCAGAGCGAAGCATTATAAACCTCAGAGATGATGTGACGTTAAGATAATAAGTTCACTAAGATAATAAGAACTCTTGCCAAGTTCATAGTCGGACTACCTAACGTAGTACTGACAGTTAAAACCCTTATGGGAACCCTTATAAATATCGTGATAGTAACATAGTTCGTTCTCGTATAGGGCAGCGGGGCACCGAACCCTGAGGTTCAGGAGCATCAACATGAGGATGTTTTATTACATGTTAGAGATCAAATTGTGAATCTGATAGAGTACCCTAACGAGGGACCGGATGAGATTCATATTGAGAATGTTACGGTTGAGGATGTTATCCCAGAAGGGATTGTTGCCGAGGGGGATCTCGTGGAGGATCCTGACGAGAATGAAGAGAGGACCGCTGAGGAATTGATGACCGTAGTCAGGGCGACTACCAGAGCAAGAGTGGCCGCGAGGGTGGCACTAAAGAATGAAGATTTACCAAGGGCACAAAGGTTAATGAGGGCAGAAGGAGTGGGGCCTTCCACTGTACCAATTATACCAGTATCAGACCCTCTTCCCGAGGCTCCTGAAGACATCCATGAGGTTCCATTAAAAATATATAACAGATCAGCGGTCATTAGTCAAATAATTAAAAGCTAATCAAAGAGATTAGAGGGGATGATGTCATCAAACCAATGAGAAGAGGGCAAGTAAGGGATGCTGACATAACAAGGTGACATAATCATGACATAAGGGGAAGGAGGTGTGGTTGATTTAAAACCAAACAAAGTTCAAGGTTAAAAAGGTAATTAACCAAAAACAAATCAAAAGCAACCAAGCTAGGCAAAACAACTCACAAACACAAAAATCATTTCACTTCTTCATCAAGAAGCTCTCGGCTTTTCTCTTCATTTCAAGGAGGAAAATTCAAAATTCAAGTTCCAAGCTTCCTTAATTAGTAAGGTAATTATCTAATACTCCTTATACATAGATATGGCTATCCTATAAGTTTAAGCCTCCAATTCATTCTCAATCTCTTCCAATAAATCAATGAAAAAGATAATGAATAGTGATTTCATGATTTTTAACATGATTTTCTTTGTTTTTCCTTTAAGATCCAAGCATCCCTAAGATATCTCAAGGCTTCTTAAGGCTTCCTAGCTACTCAAATCACTTCAAGGAAGGTATAACATCTCCAAACCCTCACTTTACTTTGTATATTAGGATGGTTTTGATTGTTATGGTAAAAGAGAAGCTTGATGCTTGTATGTTTAGAGTTTGGGAGGGAGTTGTAGTGAATTGGATGTTGAAATCTTGTTGATTAGTTAAAGGACTTAAGTATAGTTTTAAATTCAAGTTTAAGATAAGTAAAAATTGTTAATGTTGAGTTGTTGGGGCTGTTATGATGTATTATGGATGGAGTTTTAATTGGGTTGTGATTGTGGATTGATTGTGGGTTGAATTGGAGTGTTTTAAATTTGGGAAATCGCGTAAACATAGTCGTCATAATGTCCGATTTACTTTAGGCTGTTTTGTTCTTAACATTAGGACCCGAGAACTCCTTGCTAGGTTTTGACCATTGCAATGATTAGATAGTTCATGTTACAAGCTTCGTTTTGATATGTGATTCGTTTGATTCCGATGTACGGTTTAGGAGAAATGACCGTTTTAAGTAACGACGTTTCGCGAATGAACCATTACCCCTCGCCTTACTTTGAAACATAGCTAAAGACCTTAAAGGACTAATTAGAGAATGAAACATTTAAGTAAAGTGTAATAGGCAGTTGGTAAGACACTCGCAAAAGAATCGCCTTAAAACTCATAATGGTTAATTTATTAAAAATGGTGGAGCCGAGGGTACTCGAGCGACTTAAGTGAATCATTAAGCGCAAAGCGAGCGTTAGAGTCTAAATTGGTTAAAGTATAGATTTATAAGTGACTTTGGTTTAATTCCAACTTATATGTTGTTTATAGGGTACCAGACTGGTCCCAAGCCATTTGTAACCCCTAGTCGCTCAGGCAAGTTTTCTACCCGTATAACTGTTGTTGTGATGTATATGTGTATATGCATGATCTTGTGATAAATGCATATTTGTTATTAGCAAATTTTTGTGATATATTGTAGCATGTGATATGGTATATATGCATGCCTGTTTCTTATTCTTGATTTATATATCTGTTGGTTCAAATGCTTATTAGTTGCATAATACCTATGCTAGAGATAAGCAGTAGTTGCGTATACCCTGAGTATAGGGGACCCAAAGGTGAACCCTTTCCTAAAAACCGGGAGTAGATGTTCCCGAGTATATGATATATATATATTTATATATATATATATTGATATAGTTTTCAAAACTATTAATCGAATAAGGTTTATTCGATAAGTTTATATTATTTAATGAATATTACTTGAATATTCATTCGAGGACTTATGACTCACTTTATATTATTTAATGAATATTACTTGAATATTCATTCGAGGAATTATGACTCACTTTATATTATTTAATGAATATTACTTGAATATTCATTCGAGGACAGATGACTCCGCTTATATTATTTAATTGAATATTATTTGAATATTCATATGAGGACCTATGACTCTGATTATTTTCTGAAATGTATTCTTTATTTTACTAAAGAATAAGGTGTCGATAATCAAACTTGTTTTTTTGATTATTCAAATAAAGATAGTACTTTCGTATAAGTATATCTTTGATTATTTAATACTAATTTCAAGTATAAGTTTTACAACTTCTACTTCAATTATTTGTATAAAGATTATTCTTTAAGGGAATATTATTTAAATGATAATATTCAGATATTTTCTAATATATCGGGACTGATTTACTTTATTAAATCAGCATTACTCCAAACATTCTTAAAAATGTTTTCGAGTCTTCAAAATGATTTTAAAAGTTAGAGCGGATCCCAAAACTCATTTTTATAGTTAAGATCTTCCTTTCGAAGGGGATTTAAATACTCGCTCAAAACTTGAGGGATCCGGCTCAGTGGTGTATTTTACATTCGCAACGAGGTTGCTGTTTTGATAAATGAATTGATTACTTACCCAACGTTCGGGAAGTAAGTCCATCTATTGAGTCGGCATAAGCAACATGGGCTCAGTGGGCGTCCATAAAAGTGTAAGTGGCTCAGTGAGAGTCCATCAAATACGTAAGTGGATGAGTGGCAGTCCAGCATAAGGTCCTATTGCGACCAGGGTTATGACCAGTGGGGAATTCGTCCATCTACTAGTAGAAAAGGTTACTTATTGGTATATTTGCCTGATCAGCAAGATATTAGATTTATGCCAAGGTTTTCTCCTTTCCAAAATTCATTGGATATTGTAACTCTGTTTATAATTTTCATAACAGAGGTTTTCAAGGAGTGTATGAAATGTATATATATATAGGTTTATATATATATCGGGACTTAATGAAGTATCTCGTAACTTCATTATTTATAATGATATTTCAAGGATTGAATCTATTCAAGTCTTATCTTGTAGTCTCATCTGGGTGATGAACTTTTGAAACTGATTATAACTTGAACGGTGGTAGTTCAAGTAGTATTCGGATATAAGTATATTGGAGTATCTTGTAATTTCATCTTTTAAACTTATATCTAGTAAATGATTATCTTGTGCATGTCAAAGATTTTCGGAAAAATGTTGAGACAAGGTTAGATATATGAGATCACCTTGCAACGATATTTTATACAGTTATAAACGGGAACTCTGTGTATATTATACATGTCAGAGGATTTCAAAGATTGTGAAAAGTATATATGTACATATATACTGAATATTTTGCGACTTGGTCGCGGTAAGATATCAAACTTGGTTCATTTCTTCTTGACCAAGACTTTCATGAGTACTATGAGAATGCTCATATATTGTAAATCATTATACATATTATTTTGGTGGGCTTGTTGCTCACCCTTGCTTTCTTCTTTCATCACACAACATCAACTAGACAAGATGAACAGGACCAAGCTTCCAATTCGCAAGCGGTTAGAAAATGTTCCGCAGTTTTCTGGAAGCGTTGATGCCGCCGTAGCTGAGGTAGGAGCTACCAATAGGCTAGGTTTTCAACTATTGATGAACCAGATTTATGTATATTTATGAATTGTAATAATGGCAAAAAAATGTAAATTTATTCAGAAACCCTTTTAAGGTGTATTGGCATATAATTATGGAATAAAATGACTTGTGATTATTTTTGGATATTCATCTCTAAGACTATAACTTGTGGTGTGTGTGTTTATGGTGGGGTCACAGTACAGAATAGTTGATTAATTATTAAGATTGGGTGTTATTAAGGGAAATGGAACTCGTGACAACCCGGATCCCCGACCCCGGATTTGGGGGTGTTACATTATAGATCAAAAAGGAAAAAGTGCTTGGGAGAAGGGTTATCAAACTAGTCAGAGTTTGGTGGTAGAACCACAATGTGGGAAAATTGACTTGAGAGTTAGAAAGTGCAATACTAATAAAGTATCCCCACTCATTTTCTATCTCATTCCGGGACGGAATCCTTTTAAGGAGGGGAGACTGTAATAACCCCAGGTTTTAGAAATTTTTGCAACCCTGATGAATAGTAACTTTTTGCTGATTGTGCTGATTAAAGAAAATTGTTAGACCACACTATTTATGAGTTCTTTTATTGATATTTTGAGATCTTATTAGTATTCTATACGGTATATGAGTGTATGTAAAGATCGTCAGAATTCGAATTCGAACACTTTGATTTTTCCCGAAAATCTACCAGATACCGAAAGAATTTTGTATAAGGTAACATGATTAAAAGGATTTAAATTCAAGGATTATAATAAAAGATCAATAAAGGACTATAAAATATTAAGAGAGGGTTAGGAAAGCCCAATTAATAAGATCCGGATATCATCCCTCAAATGATCAACGAGAACAAGAGTTAAGCGAGTCGTAAAACAAATAAATGACCAAGGGGAAAGCACATGCAAGTAGCATGAGAAGGAAGCTTCCAAGATAAGATAAAACATGTGGTTAAAAGTAAGGTTACATCATCACACCACAAGAATGAGACATGTGGCAAAGTAGTGATGCAAGCAATGACATAAGCAAGTGAAAATAAGATATTTAGCCAACAATTAACCACGACCATGCATTCTTTGCACAAAGATCAAGAAAAGACAATCTAGCAAAAGCTCTCTCCCATTTCTTTCTTCTTCCATTCGACCTTTTCAAGAAATGAAGAAATAGATTTTCAAAACTCAAGCTCCAGGCCATGGAAAATTACAAGGTTTATTTCCTTGGATCTTATATTTCATAAGTTAGTTATACCAAGAGTTTAAGATCAAGATTCCATGGTTTGCTTAGATAATCCACTCATCAAAGATGATTATTAATTGTAGTGAATAGTAACTTACTTCATTTTTTATTTTCATGAAAGCTTAAGGTTGATTAAGCATATATCAAGGTTCCTATAGTGACTGCTCACTCTCCAAGGAAGGTATAAACTCTTGAACCCTTAGTTTTAAGTTTGGTTTGTTTGGATGATAATGGTGCTTAGATGAATGGGTTTAGTTTGATGTTGATGGATGTTGGATTGTTGTTGAATTGGTGATGATTTGGTGTAGTTTAAACTTTGGAATTCGTTAGGTTATAGCCGTCGTAATGCCCAATTTTCTTTAAACTGTTTTGTGCTTAACTGTTGGACCCTAACACCCCCTATAAACTAACCACTTCCATACTTAGATAGTTCTTGTTTCAATCTTCGTTTTGAGATCTTGTTCGCTTATATCTGATGTGCGGTTTAGGAGAAATGACCGTTTTAAGTAACGGCATTTCGCGAACGAACCTTTACCCCTTGCTTTACTTTGAGACCTTGTTTAAGGCCCTTAAAATACTAATTGGAATACGAAACAATTATGTAAGGTGTATTAGGCAGTGGTAAAGTACTCGCGAAAGAGTCTCCTTAAAACATTTAATGGTTAATTTTATAAAAATGGTGGAGTCGAGGTACTCGAGCGAATTATGTAAATCGTTAAGCGCAAAAGCGAACGTTAGGGTCTAAGTGGATAAAGTCTAGTTTCTTAGGCGACCGTGGTTTAATTCCGGCTTATGTTGTTGTTCATAGGTTACCAGATCACTCTAAGCTTAAGTCTATCCCGGAACACTCAGGCAAGTTTTCTACCCATTATACTATTGTTGTGATGTAATATATTGATACATTATCTTGAGATAAGTGCATGGTTATTATTTGCAAGTCTTGAGATATATTGGAGCATGTGGATATGATATATATATATGCATGCATGTTTCATAAATATATATATATATATATATATGCATGTCTGTTTCATAATCTTGATATTTTATTGTCGATTCAATTGTTGTAAACTGGATAATACCTATGCTAGAGATAGGCATTATTTGCGTATACCCTTAGTATAGGGGACCCGAAATTGAACATTTTCCTAAAACCGGATATATATTATATAGTTTTCTATATAATTATATAGTTTTCTATAACTATTTATCGAATAAAGAATATTTGATATTTTTGAATAATAATCAAACTTATTTTTGATTATTCAAATAAAGATCTTACTTTCGTATAAGTATATCTTTTGTTATTTATTATACGTTTCAAGTATGAGTTTTAAAACATCTACTTCATTTATTTTTATAAATATTATCCTTTACGGGAATATTATTTAAATAATAATATTCAGATATTTTCCAACATATCGAGACTGATTTATTTTATTAAATCATCATTACTCCAAACATTCTTAAAAATGTTTTCGAGTCTTTAAAATGATTTTAAAAAGTTAGGTCGGATCCCAAAACTCATTTTCAGATTTAAGATCTTCCTTTCAAAGGGGATTTATATACTCGCTTAAAACCTAAGGGATCCGGCTCCGTGGTGTATTTTTGGCGCAACGAAGTTGCTAATTTGATAAAAGAGTTTGATTACTTGCCCAACATTCGGGAAGTAAGCCCAATCAAAATGCGTCGGCATAAGCGACATGGGCTCAGTGGGAGTCCATCAAGGTGTAAGTGGCTGAGTGGTAGTCCATCAAAGCGTAAGTGGTTTAGTGGCAGTCCAACATAAGATCCTAATACGGCCAGGGTGATGACCAGTGGGGAATTCATCCATCTATAATAGAAAAGGTGACTTAATTGGTATCTTTGCCTGATCAGCAAGATATCAGGTTTATGCCAAGGTTTTCTTCTTTCCAAATTCATTGAATATTGCAACTTTGTTTATAATTTTCATAACAGAGGTTTTCAAGGAGTGTATGAGATATATATATAGGTGTATATATATATCGGGACTTAATGAAGTATCTCGTAACTTCATTTCTTTCAAATGATATTTCAAAGATTGAATCTATTCAAGTCTTATCTCGTAGTCTCATCTATGTGATGAATTTTTGAAACTGATTATAACTCGAACGGTGGTAGTTCAAGTAGTATTCGGAAAAGATATAAGTATATGGGAGTATCTTGTAACTCATATTTTCAACTTATATCTAGTTAATGATTATCTTATGCATGACAAAGATTTTCAGAAAAACGTTGAGACAAGGTTAGATATATGAGATCACCTTGCAACGATATTTTTATACAGTTATAAACTGGAACTCTATGTATATTAGGCATGGAAGAGGATTTCCAAGATTTTGAAAAGTATATATACATATAACATTATTTTGTGACTTGCTCACGTTAAGATATCAAACTTGGTTCAATTCTAGTTGACCAAGACTTTCATGAGTTCTATGAGAATGCTTATATATTGTTAATTGTTATACATGTTATTTTGGTGGGCTTGTTGCTCACCCTTGCTTTATTCTTTCATCACACAACAATAGCTAGACAAGATGAACATGACCAAGCTCCAATTCACGAGCGGATAGGAAACGTTCCGCAGTTTCCTGTAGGCGTTGATGCCGCTGTAGTTGAAGTAGCAAATACCAATAGGCTAGGCTTTCAACTTTTGATATACCAGACTTATGTATATTTATGAATTGTAATAATGGCAAAGAATATGTAATGTTATTCAGAAACCCTTTTGAGGTGTAATGACTTATAATTGTGGAATAAAATGACTTGTGTTATTTGTGGTATTGATCTCTGAGACTATAACTTGTGGTGTGTGTGTATATTGTGGGTTCACAGTATGTAGTAGTTGGTTGTTTATTAAGATTGAGTGTTATTATGGGAAATGGAACTCGTGATAACCCGGATCCCCGACCCCGGGTTTGGGGGTGTTACAGATATGGTATCCGAGCTAAGCGTTATAAACCTCAGAGATGATGCGTCATTAAAATCATAAGTTCACTAAGATAATAAGAACTCTTGCCAAGTTCATAGTCGGACTACCTAACGTAGTACTGACAGTTAAAACCCTTATGGGAACCCTTATAAATATCATGATAGTAACATAGATCGTTATCGTATAAGGTAGCGGGACACCGAACCCTGAAGTTCAAGAGCAACAACACGATGATGTTTTACTACATATTGGGGATCAGATTGTGGATCTGATAGAGCACCCTAATGAGGGACCATTTGATGTTCATATTAAGGATGTAGCGGTTGATGATGTTATCCCAAATGGGATTGTTGTTGAAGAGGATTCTGTGGAGGATCCTAACAAGAATGAAGAAAGGACCGCTGAGGAATTGATGATCGTAGTCAGGGGGACTACCAGAGGTAGGATTTTCCGGTTACTACCGTAGGTTCGTTCAAGTTTGCAAAGATAGCAGCCCCTTTAAACGTGGCTTACTCGTAAGATTGTGAAGTTCGAATGGACAGTGGAATGTGAGAACAACTTTCAAGAATTGAAGTTCGAATGGACTGTGAAGTTCGGAGGGAAAAAAGAGATTTTATGATTTATAGTGACTCTTCACACAAGGATTAGGGTGCGTGCTTATACAACACGGCAAGGTAATCGCGTACGCATTAAGACAATTAAAGGAATATAAAATTCGATATCCCACCCATGATGGCTCATGACAATAGTTTTTCCCTAAAGATTGGATGCACTACTTGTATGGAGAGAAGTGCGAGATTTAAAAAAACCATAAGAGCTCAAGTATATTTCCATGTAGAAAGAGCTCAACATGTGCCAGAAGAGGTAGTTAGAGCTAATGAAGGATTACGATTATGAAATTCTTTATCATCCAGGGAAAGCCAATATGGTGGCTATAGGAGTGAGCCAATCATACCTCTGTGATTAGTTATATCTACTGAAGAACCAGTATTTAATTCTAACTTGGTTGCAGTGGCCATATGAGTTGATGCAGTTGGGCAATCTTGCATTCCAAATCGTTTGAGTAAATTCCTGGTGTATTTGGATTGATTTATGAAGATTCCTTCATTAGTCTGATTGACTTGTAACCCCCGAAAGTAACTCAATTCTCCCATCATACTCATTTGATACCTGGATTTCATTAGCTTTGCAAATCTCTCACAGAGTTTATCATTAGTAGATCCAAAAATGATATCATCAACATATATCTGTACTAATAACAAGTCCTTGCCATGGTATTTATAAAAGAGAGTTTTGTCAATTGTACCTCTTGTGAAACCACTCTCTAACAGAAATAGAGCAAGTGTTTCATACCAGGCCCTTAGAGCTTGATTCAGTCCATAGTGTGCTTTATCTAGTAAGTAGACATGATCTAGATACTTTGGATCAATGAACCCTGGAGGCTGTTCAACATAAACTTCCTCTTCGAATTCTCCATTTATGAATGCACTATTCACATCTATTTGGAACACCTTAAACTTCTTGTGAGCAGCATAGACAAGAAAGATTCTAATTGCCTCTAGCATTGCAACTGGAGAAAATGCCTCATCATAATCAATGCCTTCTTATTGTGAGTAAACCTTTGCAACTAGTCTTGCTTTGTTCCTTGTAAAATGCCCTCACTGTCAGTTTTGGTTCTGAACACCCACTTTATGCCAACTACAGATCTTTTCTTTGGTCTTGGCACAAGAGTCCAAACTTTGTTCCTTTCAAATTCATTAAGTTCCTCTTGCATTGTTATGATCCAGTCAGCATCTTGCAGAGCTTCTTCAACCTTTTTAGGTTCAGTTTGAGATAGAAAAAAATGGTAGAGACATTCATTCCGAAAGTCTTTTCTTATTCTTACACCACTGTTAGGGTTTCCTATGATAAATTCAGGTATGTGACACTTAGACCATTTTCTTGCAGATGGAAGTTGACTCCTAGAAGAAGAACCTCCCCCTTCATCCATGAATTCTATGTTATTTCCTTGAGTAGTACCACTATTGTTTCCTGATGCTCACCCTGAATCAGTGTTCCCATGGTTATCAGTATTTGACTCATCAGAGTTTGAGGAAGATGAGTCTAATGATCTTTCTACTGATGTTTCTTGAGTTGAATCACTTGCAGTAGTCTCTGGATTTGAGTCATGTTGCTCCCCCTCAACGAATGCTTTAGTGTCAGAAGAATTTCCACTGTATAGTGGAACCTCAGAGCTTTGAGTGATATCAGGATTTACTGAATTAGAGTCAGGATTTATAAATTCAGCATAAGGTACTTCATTTTCAAATCTCAACTTATCATGGTCATCTGCATCTTGTAGACCTGTTATCTTCTTGTCATCAAAAGATACATGTATAGATTCCATGACTGTTCTTGTTCTCAGATTGTAAACTCTGAAGGCTTTTCTAGACAATGGATATCCCACAAAGATTCCTTCATCACCTTTTAAGTGAAACTTGGTAATCTCCTCCGGATGAGTTTTGAGAACAAAACACTTACAACCAAATATATGAAAGTATTTCAAATTTGCCTTCTTTCCTTTCACCATCTCAAATGGTGTTTTTCCGTGCTTGTTGATCAATGTTGCATATTGTGTAAAGCTGGTAGTTTACACAACCTCAACCCAGAAGTAGGTAGGCAATCTTTCTTAATCTAGCATGGTTCTTGCAGCTTCTATTAGAGTTCTATTCTTTCTTTCAACAACTACATTTTGTTGTGGAGTTCCAGGAGCAGAAAACTCTTGTTTTATCCCCTTGAGTTTGTAGAACTCTTCCATAGAGCTATTCTTGAATTTAGTTCGATTATCACTTCTAATGATCTTCACTTTGTATATTGATCCTTTTTCCAGCTCCCTCGCATGATCAAGAAGAATGGATGGAGATTCATCCTTGGTGTGCAGAAAATACACTCATGTGTATCTTGTATATTCATCAAAAATCACAAGTGCATACCTTTTCTTGGCAATAGACATAACATTCACTGGACCAAAGAGATCAACATGAAGTAAATGATATGGTTCAAGAATGGAGGATTCAGTTTTACTCTTGAAAGATATCTTCCTTTGTTTGGCTTTCTGGCATGAATCTCATAAGCCATTAGGAGTAAACACTGCATTGAGCAATCCTATTACAAAATCTTTCATCAGAAGTTCATTGATATTGTTGAAGTTGAGGTGAGAAAGTCTTTTATGCCAGTTCCAGCTGTCTTCCACATATGCTCTACTCAGTAGACAAACTTTTGAATTATCAATTCTTGTGGAGACTCTGGCTTCATATAAACTACCATGTCTCACACTAGTCAATGTGATCTTGCTATCAGACTTACTGACAATTTCACAATGCTACTTATAAAAGTTGACATGGTAACCGCTGTCACATATTTGACTCACACTGATCATATTATGCTTGAGTTCTGCAACCAGGGGTACAATTTCAATGATGACATTTCCAATTTTGATTTTTTCATATCCCATGATTTTTCCTAAGTTTCCATCTCCATAAGAAACGTTTGGGCCAACCTTCTCGTTAAATTCTGATAGCAGGGATTTATAACCAGTAATATGTCCTCAGCATCCACTTTCCAACACTAGATCATTCCTCCTGTCACCCTGTAATCAGTAATTTGAATTAGTTAGTGTTTTTAAGGACCCAAACTTGCTTGGATCCTTTGGCCTTTTTAAGTTTGTTAACATATGCAGAAGAAGACTTCATATCAGAATTTATGTTAACATTCTTACTATCAGTATTTATACATGCAGAAACAAATTTTGCTTTAACAAAAGAGGGTTTTAGTTTATAAAAATCATAATACAAACTGTGATACTCTTTACATGTATAAATAGAGTACCAAACACTACCACACTGAAAACAAGGATTATGTGGTTTATATCTAACTGTTCTATTCCTAAACTCTAATTTGGAAGGAACAACTTTTATCTCTTTATTCTTCCTTCAAGAATTAATAATTTGATTATTGTTACCACAGTTTGAACATATCATTCTAGGTGCATTAGATGGATTCATATAATTTCCATTTTTATTAACACCTACCTTGTCATTCCTATTTTTCCTAGACCTTTTCCTCTTGTCTTTCATGTGTAAGTCCTTTAGCTTTTGCTTAAGCTGTTTCTGAGTCATTGAACCAATATTTACTAAATTTATGTGAACTTGTTCACTCTTTTAAATAGTTAAATTTGATCTAGGTGTTGAGGTAGTACCTTCCTCATGGATTGATTTAACATTATTAGCACTTGGATTAAACTTAATGGTCTTTATTTGAACCTTGTTTAATTTGACCTGACTATCAGTTTTTATTGGTTTTGTTTTTTAGTTTCTTCTCCATTTTTCTAATAAGAATTAGATCTAGCTGAATATCCTAATCCTGATCCCCCATAGCCATTTTCTAAGATTTCCCGAGTTGGTCCAAAGTTTAATGACTTCTCTTTCTTTAGCTAGCTCCTTTTCTAGATAAGCTTGTTTTTATAACAATTTATCTTTAACATAAACAACATTATCTCTTTCTTTTTGAATTTCTAGCATGGAAAGAAACTCAACTTCTAGGTAATCATTCTTTTTCTTTAGCACAGAGTTTTCACTCTTGATTCTATTGTTCTCTAAGGTTTGATCCCTAAAACTAACATGCAGAGACTTAAGAAATAATCTTAATTCATAGATATCATCAGTGTTAAATGCAAGAGTAGACTGAGGTACCTTTAATTCAGCATTGTCAGCCTCAACATTATCATTCGTCATGAGAGCATAATTGATCCCATCATCTGAGTCTGATGAATCATCCCAGTTTCTCTTCTTTGAGATGAAAGTTGTTTCTTCTTAGCTCTGGGTTTTCTGTAGTCAGCTGCAAAGTGTCCAATTCCATCACAGTTGTAACATCTTTCTTTTAACTTGTTAAGTTTTCCAGATCTAGCTTCCTTCCAAGCAGTATTTCCTCTGTTGTTCCTCTTATCAGAGTTTGAGGAACTGGAACCTTTTCTGGAAAATCTTCTCCCTTTCTTGAAGTTTCTGTAGACCAACTTCTTGAAGCTTTTAACCAGTAGCGCAGCCATTTGATCGATATCTTCATTTTTGTAGTGATCATTGTCAGTATCTGATTCAATATCAGGATTTTAGTCATCATCAGAATTTGATGATTCAGTATCTGACTTGGCAATCATGGCTTTCCCTTTGGAGTAGCTTTTCCTCCTAGATTTCTTCTTTGACTTCTCTTCAACATTGAGTGCAACTAGTCTAGCTTTTGATCCTTGCCCCTTGCTCCTTTGGTCCATCTCTAGTTTATGAGTTTTCAGAACTCCATAGATCTCATCTTGAGGTGTGATGTCAAGTTGATAGTTATCCCTGATTGATGTGACTTTAAAGTCCCACTTTTCAGGGAGAGCATGTAGGAACTTCAAGTTTGAGTCCTCCAAATCATATTCTTTGTTAACAAGGGAAAAGTCATTCAGTAACTTCTGAAATCTGTCATAGATCTCAGTTAGGGACTCATTGTCCCTTGAGTCAAAGTGTTCATATTCTTGAGTAAGTACCATCATCTTATTCTTCTTGATAACAGTTGTACCTTGACATTTTACTTCTAAAGCATCTTATATCTATTTTGTTATTTTACATCCAATGACTCTATTGGATATAACACTATCAAGATTGTTGTGCAGGATATGTCTAACCTTAGCATCCTTCATGATAGACAAGATATCTTTAGAAGTATAGTCCTTCCTGTCTTTGTCTATCATCTTCTCTGGTTCCCTGTAAGAGAAACGCTACCTTCATTGGATTATGAGGACCATCATAGATCCTGCTTAGGTATTCAGGACCCGTGGTTTCGTAGCACATGGCCATCCTAACTTTCCAAATTGGATATTCATGTATCTTCATGATAGGCACCTTTATTTCTTCATAACTACTCATGTTGCTGCCTATCTGTGATACAGCTGGGGGTTGTGACATTCGATCTTGTGTCTCTTCTTCTTTGTCTGCCATTGTAAATTGATCTTCAGATCTTAAACTATTTGTACATTAACAGCAAGCTCGTATACCAATTGTTAGGCCCTTAATCAACTGTAGAGGGGGGGGGGCGAATACAGGTAATACAATCTAATTGACAAAGCTTCAACAGAATCAAAAGTTTTTATATTAACTGATAAGAACTTATTACCCTTGTACTCTCTCGAAAGGATGAACAAATATCGTTGAGAGCTGCTAGGGTATGCGAAAGATATAACAATGTCGCAATGCTTATAGCATGAACCTAATATGTGCTTTATATAGAGCATATCTACCAATGTATAAGGAATCCTATTCTATTAACCACAAGGAAACCAATACAATTGCTAATGAGATTAAGTCCTTCACCGTCTCGAGTTCCTGTTTCTTTTTCCTCCTCGAAGATTAACTAATGTGACAAATACTGATTTTATTATCCGTTGACATCATCATCCATTGATATCATATCATCTGTTGATATTTTATCATCCGTTGATATCATCAGCATCCGTTGATATATAAGTTCTGATGCGAACTTCTGATAATTTATGTTTGATATCATCAATTGCTCCTAACAAGGTTATTGTTAGATAATATATTTCACAAAATTTACATGTCTTGTTAATTTAAAATTTATTTTTGAAGAAAAAAGAATTGGTTTTATTGCGAGGTGATATTAATTGTGATTGATTAACGGATTCGAATTCCTAGGTTTACCATATTATTTGATCTATTTGTTAATTAGGTTAATTCAAACTCCTCTCTAATCTTATTGTCTAGTTTTCATGATTTAGTTGTTAAGGTTTCGAAAGCTTTATAGTCTCTATGGATCGACCTGTATTTGCTACAGTTAACCACTGTGCACTTGCAGTTATATTAACATTTTTTGGCGCCGCTGCCGGGGACTATTGTTAATTTTCACTCCATGATAGTTAATTCTTTGGACTAGTTTTTTTGTTTTCTCTTTGTTTTTTAGGGATTGTGAAGCGGGGGAAAGCTTGGACAAGAAGATCGCAAGAAGGCCTCGCTGTCTCTTTTAGAATTTTTGAAAGCACTTTTCGGTATTCCATATCACCTCCCTATTTATTTATTTTTTTCTCACTTTTATAATTGAAAAATCCAAAAAAAAATATTTGAAAAATTCAAAAATAGTAGTTATTTAATTGTTATAAACTAAATTGTTGCATCATTCAATATTTTATATAGGATCACATCATCTAGATTTTCTTTTTGTATTTATTGCTTTCAATCTTATACAATTATGGTGATTGCTGGAGGAAAAAGGTACGTACAACTTAGTATAATACACGTAGTGTAGTGCATCCACAAGTGTTTATTATCTTGTTCTTTCTGTGTTGCATCATCTAATCAATCTTAAGGGCGCCACCCCTATACAAGATAAAGTGAGGGATGTCATCACCCTTTCCTTAGCCCAAAAATCACTAATTTCTTCATCTTGCATTCACCTACCTTAATAAATATAAGTAGATGTTGGCCCCTAGGATTTCGAGCTCAATTAGGATGGTACCTAAAAGAGAAATTAAATTTAGAATTATTCGAATAATTGGTGAGAAGGCAAGTGTATCATTTACCAGGCAAATTTTGGACTGGTGACTAGGCTAGCGGTTCTCTAATTCAGCGCCTTGTTTACAAGGAAGTGCCCTCACTTACCTGGCCAATCAGTTTGAATAAATCATAATTTATAGACGTTTTGGTGGTCCAAAAGTTAGGAGCTGTCTAGATTTTTTTTAGGATTACCCCTAGATCTAAGATTTTTCTTTTTGATTTTCCAATTTTCCTTGGGTGATTACTTATAGCTCTTGTTTGTTACATGTTTACTTGTCTTATATGCAAAGTAATTGGGTTCGAGACCATTCATCTAGATTAATAAGACACTCTAACCTCTTATCTCCTAAAATAGTAAAGAAACTCGAGTTCTCTTCACCCACTAAAATTGAATCAAAAGAAGTAGAAATTCCACTTGTAGTCATGTCTATCTCACTCAAAAACCGTTGCTAACCCCGCGCGTTTCGCTAAACCCTCATGAATAGTCCTACCTGAAGTAACAGTAAATAATATTGAAATCAAACAACACAACATTAACATGTTACCTAGGTTTACTAGGGTAGAGGGAAAGGATCCATATCTTTTTACTTGATCCTTGGCAATCAACAAGGTACGTAGACATCTTGTTAAGGCAGATCGAGTCACGAAACACAAGAACAGTTAAATCGAGCCTCGAAGCTCACGTTCCTTAGTAATAAATACAACAATTATTATACCTTAGTTTTTGATCCATAACATTTGGCGCCATCTGTGGGAAAGCACAACAACAACCATGGCGAGAACACGGAGAACAAGCAGTGTCCTTGAAGGAGGGACACCCGCGGGGACAACCCAAATGATTTTGTCAACCGTGGAGGTGCCTCCGCATTCAACCTATACCGTCACCCAAGGAGGAGCCCAGGTATGGACAACTAAACCTCAACTTCAAGGGACGATCCCCCGGCTCCTCAAGGTACGAATCCCCAACTTCAACAACTACATACACCTGTGAATTCTCGACCCATTGGGTACGAGTATTCAACTATTGTAACCACTAACCCCCCCTTATGGGATGCCCCTTTACCCCGAGGTTGGAGGAAGTGGACATGCTGGACGGAGTGAAGCACGGGGGCAAACACCCCCCTAAGTACACGGTTTGGCTCCTATCCCGGAGGACCAGGAATTTTCTGGTCCTTATACTGAGAGAGATTCTGAATCTTCGGATGACGAAATGGCCCCAAGAAGGAGACGTGCTGGCAAAGAGCCGATGGCTGATGGTAACCAACGCCCTAGGAGCACCCGAGGGGTGAACCCCCAAGAAGTGCAGGAGAGAATCAAGGCCCATGAGGCTGAGATTCAAAGGCTGAAGCGTGACTTGGAGGCACACCAGGTTCCCAGGCCCCCATTACCACCTAGGGGGAGAAATCATCCCCCAATCATAGGCCTGGATGGTGTGACACGAAGAAGGGTTGGAGTCCCAAGAGCTTATCCAAGCAATCTTCTTTCCCTTGGAGATCCTGATGATCCTACCCCACCATTCACTGAAGAGATAATGAATGCCCACATCTCAAGGAAGTTCAAGATGCCCACTATCAAAGCTTATGATGGCACGGGAGATCCCGCTAATCATGTCAGAACATTCTCTAATGCACTGTTATTGCAGCCCGTGAACGGTGCTATTAAGTGTTGAGTCTTTACTCAAACCCTGTCGGGTATGGCTCAAAGATGGTATAGTCATTTGCCCCAGAACTCTATTGGGTCCTTCATAGAATTAAGTCAGGCTTTTATTAAGCAGTTCATCAGTGGGAGAGTGCATGAGAATAGTTCAGTATCCCTCATGAGCATTGTGCAGGGAGCGAAGGAATCCTTGAGAGACTACTTGAATCGTTTCACGAAGCAAGCTTTAAAAGTCCCGGACCTTGATGATAAGGTAGCCATGATAGCACTACAACAGGGAACTAGGGATGAGTTCTTCAAGATGTCCTTGACCAAACGCCCCCTAAGAGTATGTTGCAGCTCCAAGATAGGGTCGGGAAGTACATCAAGGTGGAAGAGAGCATGAGGAAGACCGTAGTGAGCAACGAGCCCGCTGGAGGCAAGAAGCGGAATACTGATCTGGAGTATATCGCTAAGGACAAGTATCCTAGAACTGAGCAAAACCCTGATTCAACCCCAAAGAAGGGAGGACATGGGCAAAAATTCGCTGAATACGCTAAGTTGAACGCTCCTAGAAGCAAGATCTTGATGGAAATCGAGAAAGACCAAGATATTCTTTGGCCTAAACCATTGAAGGCAGATCCAGCCAAGCTAGACACGAGAAAATATTGTATATTTCACAAAGATGTTGGTCATGACACTGATGAGTGTAGGTAACTAAAAGATGAAATAGAGTACCTCATTCGGAAAGGAAGATTGAACATGTACACTAGGGAAGGAAGAGACAGGAATAATAATGGAAGAAAAAACTTTGAAGATCGTAGGAGGGACCAAGACGATCAGGGGAAAAATCCCCAACCTAGGGATAGGTAAATAAAATCTTTGGAGGACCACGACCCCGAGTGTAATAACCCCAATTTTTGGGAAATTTTGAAACCCTTATGAATAGTGTTTTTGCTGAATGAGAAAACTTTTCATGCCACACTATGTAGGGGTTCTGATATGGATATTCTGAGATTTTATTAGTACTTTATATGGGATATAAGTGTATGTAAAGATCGTCAGAATCCAAATCCGAACACTTTGATTTTTCCCGGAAATCCAATAGATACGGGAAGAATTGAGTATAAGGTAGCAGGATAAAAATGATTTAAATTAAAGGATTATAATAGAGGATCATAAAAAGGAATATAATGTATTGAGAAAGGTTAAGGGAACCTAAGTAATAAGATCCCGGGTATGATCCCTCAAACGATAAACGAAAACGGAAGTTAAGCGAACCGTATAACAGATCAGCGGTCATTAGGAAAACAATTAGGAAGTTAATCAAAGGGATTAGAGAGGATGATGTCACCCAACCAATGAGAAGAGGACAAGGAGGGGAGGATGACATCATGAGGATGACACAAGCATGACATGGGAAGGAAGGAGGTATGGTTGAATGAGAACCACACAAAGTCCAAGGTTAATTAGGTAATTGACCTAAAACAAAACAAAACAAAATCAACCAACCAAAAATCAAGTCAAAGCAAAAAACACAAAAATCTCTCTTTCTTCCCAAGCTAGCTCTTGGCCTCTTTTCTTAAAAAATGAAAGTCCAAGCTCCTCCACTTACTATTTAGCAAGGTAATTATCTAAGCTTCCCCATGGATAGTTACATACTTCCTATAAGTTTAAGCTTCTAATTCCAAGCCAATCTTTTTCTATAAATCATGAAAGAAGATGGTGAATAGTGTTTTTCAAGAACTAAAATTTGTGTTCTTGAAGTTTTGTTTAGATTAAGCTTGGATAAGGACTTTAAGGGTTATTCCAAGCCATTCTCTTGATTCTCCACTCTCCAAGGAAGGTATAAACTACAAACCCTAGCTTTAGTTTTGAGTAATTAGGATTGAATATGATTGATATAGTATATGTGAAGCATGATGCTTGATTGTTTGAAGTTTGGTTGAGTTGTAGAGATTAGTTGGTTTTGTGGTATTGTTGGAATTGTAAATCTTGATAATTAGTTAAAGAACCTAAGTAAAGCTTTTAGTTCATGTGGGGAATAAGTATAAATGGTTAATGTGGATTTGTTGGGGCTGTTATGATGTGGTTTGGAGGGATGTTGGTTGTATGATTGATTTGGGGTTGAATTGTGGTTGGTTTTGAATGGTTTAAATTTGGGAAATCACGTAAACATAGCCGTCGTAACGTCCGGTTTTCTTTAGACTGTTTTTGTGCATAACATTAGGACCCGAGAACCCCCTGCTAGATTATTACCATTGCCATGTCTAGATAGCTCGTGTTACGAGCTTCGTTTTGATATGTAGTTCGTTCGATTCCGATGCACGGTTTAGGAGAAACGACCGTTTCAAGTAACGGCGTTTCGCAAACGAAACTTTTCCCCTCGCCTTACTTTGAAACATAGGTTAAGGACCAAAAAGGGTTAATTAATGTATGAAACATTTATGGTAAGTGTGTTAGGCAGTGGGTAAGACACTCGCGAAGGAATCGCTTTAAAACTCGTAATGGTTAATTTATTAAAAATGGTGGAGCCGAGGGTACTCGAGTGACTTAAGAGAATCAATAAGCGCAAAACAAGCGTTAGAGTCTAAGTTAGTTAAAGTATAGATTTACAAGTGACTTTAGTTTAATTCCAACTTACTTGTTGTTTATAGGTTACCAGACTCGTCCCGAGTCATTCGTAACCCCCAGTCGCTCAGGCAAGTTTTCTAACCGTTATAACTGTTGTTGTGATGTATATATGTATTTGCATTATCTTGCGATAGATGCATGTTGGTTAATTAGCAAATGTTGCAATATATTGAAGCATGTTGCTATGGTATATATATATGCATGCCTGTTTCGTATTCTTTCCATATATATTTGTTGATTCAGTTGATAATACCTATGCTAGAGGATAGCGGTAATTTGCATATACCCTTAGTATAGGGACCCAAAGGTGAAAATATTTTCTAAAACCGGGAGTCGAGGATCCCGAGTAGATTTTGTATATATGTATATATATACATATATATTTATATATATATGGTTATAGTTTTCAAAACTATTAATCGAATAAGGTTTATTCCATAACTTTATTTTATTTAATGAATATTATTATGAATATTCATTCGAGGGCTTATGACTTCTTTATTTATTTAATGAATATTATTATGAATATTCATTCGAGGGCTTATGACTTCTTTATTTATTTAATGAATATTATTATGAATATTCATTCGAGGGCTTATGACTCTTTTATATTATTTATTGAATATTATTTGAATATTCATTCGAGGGCTTATGACTCAGTTTATATTATTTAATGAATATCATTTGAATATTCATTTGAGGATCTATGACTCCGATTATTTGCTGAGATATATTCTTTATTTTATTAAAGAATAAGGTGTCAATAATCAAACTTATTTTCGATTATTCAAATAAAGATAGTACTTTCATATAAGTATATCTTTGGTTATTTAATACTCGTTTCAAGTATAAGTTTTAATACTTCTACTTCAATTATTTTAATAAAGATTATCTTTATGGGAATATTATTTAAATAATAATATTCAGACATTTTCTAAATATTCTGGGGACTGATTTACTTCATTAAATCAGCTTTACTCCAAACACTCTTTAAAGTGTTTTCGAGTCTTCAAAATGATTTTTAAAAGTTAGAGCGGATCCCAAAACTCATTTTTATATTTAAGATCTTCCTTTTTAAGGGGATTTAAATACTCGCTCAAAACTTGAGGGATCCGGCTCTGTGGTGTATTTTATATTCGCAACACGGTTGCAGTTTTGGTAAATGAATTGATTATTTACCCAACGTTCGGGAAGTAAGTCCATCTATTGAGTCGGCATAAGCAACATGGGCTCAGTGGGCGTCCATGATAGTGTAAGTGGCTCAGTGGGAGTCCATCAAATGCATAAGTGGCTGAGTGGCAGTCCAGCATAAGGTCCTATTACGACCAGGGTGATGACCAGTGGGGAATTCGTCCATCTACTAGTAGAAAAGGTTACTTATGGGTATCTTTGCCTGATCAGCAAGATATCTGGTTTATGCCAAATTCTTTTCCTTTCCAAATTTATTGGATATTGCAATTCTGTTCATACTTTACATGGCAGAGGTTTTCAGGAAATGTATAAAGGAAGATGTATATGTGGATATATATATATATATATCAGAACTTAATGAAGTATGTCATAACTTCATTTCCTTTAATAATATTTTAAAGATTTAATCTATTCAAATCTTGTCTTGTAGTCTCATCTATGTGATGAACTGTTGAAAGCTCATTATACTTTGAACAATGGTAGTTCAAGTAGCTTTATAAATGATATAAGTGGAGTGAAGTATTTGGTAACTTCATCTTTTAAACTTATATCTAGTTAATAATTGTCTTATGAATGATAAAGATTTTCATAAAAACGTTGAGACAAGGTTAGATATATGAGATCACCTTGCAATGATATTTTTTATACAGTTATACACTGGAACTCTGTGTGTATTATGCACGGAAGAGGACTTCCAATATTTTGAAAAGTATATATGTATATATACTGAATATTTTGCGACTTCATCGCATTAAGATATCAAACTTGGTTCATTTCTTTTGACCAAGACTTTCATGAGTACTATGAGAAGGCTCATATTGTTAATCATTATACATATTATTTCGGTGGGCTTGCTGCTCACCCTTGCTTTCTTCTTTCATCACACAACAACAGATAGAAAAGATGAACAAGACCAAGCTCCCGATTCGCAAGCGATTAAGAGACGTTCCGCAGTTTTCTAGAAGCATTGATGCCACCGTAGCTGAGGTAGGAACTACCAATAGGCTAGGCTTTCAACTAATAATGTACCAGACTTATGTATATTATGAATTGTAATAATGGCAAAGAAATGTAAATTTATCCAGAAAACCTTTTAAGGTGTATTGACATATAATTGTGGAATAAAACGACTTGTGATTATTCGTGGATATTCATCTCTGAGACTATAACTTGTGGTGTGTGTGTTTATTGTGGGGTCACAGTACAGAGTAGTTGATTGTGTATTAAGATTGGGTGTTATTAAGGGAAATGGATCTCGTGACAACCCGGATCCCCGACCCCGGATTTGGGGGTGTTACAGAAGTGGTATCAGAGCTAAGCGTTATAAACCTCAGAGATGATGGGACGTTAAGATAATAAGTTCACTAAGATAATAAGAACTCTTGCCAAGTTCATAGTCGGACTACCTAACGTAGTACTGATAGTTAAAACCCTTATGGGAACCCCTATAAATATCGTGATAGTAGCGTAGTTCGTTATCGTACATGGTAGAGGGACTCCGAACCCTGAGGTTGAGGAGCAACAGCGCGATGATGTTTTATTACTAATTGGAGATCGGATTGTGGATCCGATAGAGTGTCCTAATGCAGGACCGGATGATGTTGATATTGAGGATGTAGCGGTTGAGGATGTTATCCTAGAAGGGATAGTTGTTGAGGAGGATCCCATGGAGGATCCTGACAAGAATGAATAATGGACCACTGATGAATTGATGACCATGGTTAGGTCGACTACCAGAGGTAGGATTGGTCGATCACTACCGGAGGTTCGTTCAAGTTTGTAAAGATAGTAGCCCCCTTTAACGTGGCTTACTCGTAAGACTGAGAAGTTCGAATGGACAGAGAAATGCGAGAACAGCTTTCAAGAACTGAAGCAAAGGTTGGTGACGGCCCCTATGTTGGCGTTGCCGGAGGGAAAAAGGAGATTTTGTGATTTGTAAGTGACGCTTCACATAAGGAATTAGGGTGCTTCTTATATAGCACAGCAAGATAATCGCGTACGCGTCAAGATAATTAAGGGAATATAAAATTCGATATCCCCACCTATGAGCTTGGGCTCATGGAAATAGTTTTGCCCTAAAGATTTGAGGCACTACTTGTATGGAGAGAAGTGTGAGATTCACAAACAATAGGAGCTCTAGTACATTTTTACGTAGAAAGAGCTCAACATACTCCCGAGGAGGCGGTTAGAGCTAATCAAAAATTATGATTGGGAGATTCTGTATCATTCGGGGAAAGCCAATGTGGTGGCTGATGCCCTTAGTAAAAAGGAGAGACTCAAGATGATAATGTCTTTGGGAGAATTGATAGGAGATTTCGAGAAAATGGAAATAGTAGTGAAGGTAACCGGAGCCGGTACCGAAAAGCTGTTTGAGATTGCAATAGAGACCGAATTATTGGAAAAGAGCATATTGTGCCAGAAAAAGGTGATGAATGAAGGCAGAGAGCCAAAAAATAAATATGAGATTAATACCGAGAAAGATGATAAGGGAATAATGAGGTATTCCTATAGAATTTGGGTTCCGAAAGTTCAAGAGCTTAAGGATGAGAACTTATATGAGAGCCATAGTTTGAGGAATAAGATTTAGGGCAAACCCAGAATGTGATAGTCAGGGAGGTTGCCATCAAGAAAGAAAGAACCCATAACATAATAGAGTGGAAAACAAGGTTTTTAATGTATAAGATAACCCCGATTATGGGAGAAGGTTGAAACATTTCATACTAAGGAAACAGAAAGTCGAGTAAGGAAAGGAGACCCGAGACGGTACTCCTATACGGCAATTTATGGACCTGTCTAGACAGAACTTAGACTATTATCCCCAACCACCACCTTGAGGAAACAATGCGATAGGAAATTCTTTCAGGACCTTTAAGTCTCTAAGCTCTTAGAGTTCCAAGGAACAGGTTGACCTAGTCGAGGCAAGAGCCTGGCTAAAGGAAATAGAGGAATCATTTGAGATTCTGAATGATTGACGAACCACAAAAAACTGTTTTGTCACTTACCCTCCTAAGAGAGACACCACCCGCTGGTGAAAGACCAAGAAAGGCACGGAGCCAGAGGTTAGAATAAACTGATTAAAGTTCAGTCAGTTGTTTTCAGGAAAGTAATTCCCAAGGTTAGGGAGATAGTGTAAAAGCTTTAGAGTCAGAACAAAGGCAGACGAGTATGATAAATTATGAATCTAAGTTGTAAAAGTTATCAAGATTCATTCTGAGGACACGAATCCAAAATGACGGGATGTTTGAAATCTATGCTTATGTTGTGTTGGTTCATGAAATACTAATAAGAGAAAGGAAAATAAAAAGAAACTGAAGTGGAAAGGAATATAAAGGCAATAGAGTTTGAGGAATGATAAAGGAATTGGGTATGAGGAAACCCTAAAGACTCGTAGCAATAGAAATAGAAAAGTATGTAATCGTCAGGAGGAGGGTGATTCACCATGAGTTAAAGTTGATGGTTGAAGGCAGAAGAGATACATATATTTTATCCCCTGTAAGTTGGGAGGATTCGAGGAAACCTTGAGATAGTTCGAAGGATAAATAATGAGACGCGGATAGACTGAGGAGACAAGGAAGTAAGAAATTAGGAAAAATTGGATGAAGGAAGTGACCTTCAAGGATGTGAAGTGTAAGACCGGTAGCATGATACCCGGAAAGGGAGACGCCAGGTATGAGAGATATCCCAATATTGAGATGACTGTTGAGATAAACAACAAAAGTAAATAAGGAATTATTAAGAAGAAGTTCACGTTAAACACGACCAATATCTTCCAGACCATCCTTGTTATCATTACCAAATTAGGCAAGAAAAGCGGGTAACCATTGTTATCTTTTGAAGGCCATATGGGTTGACCTCAGTTTGAATAAGGATGCTATCGTGAAATTGGTATAAACTATCGAGGTGGGAATGATTGATTAAGATAATCTATCAAGGATATAAGACTTGATTTATCCATGGAAGGATGCAAGTACCTTTTTAAAGGTAGAATTAAGGATAAAACATCAGTAACTTGAAACGAATCCTAGGGGAATGCATAAAGGTTGGCATTTCACCCTTAATAGGGATAGTATGAGTTTTGACAGTATGAATTGGAAAGGATTAAGGTAATAACAACCTTTAAGAATCAGTGCAGAAATTTTTCAGAAGTATATAGACAATGGTTCTAGTATTAGTAAATGGTATTTTGATATGCCCTGTATCTAGGGAATACAGGAGGAACGATTCAAGGATAACCTTAGAGGTTTTACAAGGAGAAAGGTGATATTCAAAGTTCTCGAGAATAGAAATGTTGATAAAGGAAATATGGCGTAATTATAATAATGCCAGGTGGGCACGTGTTAAACCACGAGAAAGTATGGATCGAACCAGTAATGGTCGAAATTGTTCAGGGCAATTAGGACTTAAGATAAAAGATGTTCAAATTATGATTGAGAGTCAGTCATGACAGTGATTAACCTCTAAAGACTGAGGGGATAACTTATGGAAAAATGGTATTTTTTTTTTACTCATCAGATTTTAAGGAAAGCATTTTCACATAAGCTGTGATTGAAATAAGGTAGAAAATTATTTGGAGGTGGTTAAAATGACATTGACTGTAAGAAAATTTTACTATCAGGAAAGGCCAAAGAGGTGGCCGACACTTTAAAGGTAAGAGGATAATTATTGGCGCTTGTGCCAAAGGAATACAGTGATAATGGTTACATCTATGAAGGTTGTATTATGGTTTGGAAGATTGACATTCCTTCTGATGACTGTGCAATACCCAACCGTAATAGTAGTTGGTAAAGGTTTAATTCGTGTAATCACCATGAGCGGGCTATCTATCTTAGAAGGTACTATCTTGAGATAAGCCAGGACCATGTTTCAAAAAGGACTAGACGAACCTTTGAGTTAAGTCTTCTATTTAAGGCATATGATTAAGAATGGTATTAACCTGCCATCGTTGCTTTGATGGAAACTCTTCTGCAATTTTATTTGCTGCATGTCATGTATGTATGTCAGGATCAGGAGTGTTCTTCATAAATCATGAATGATGATTATGTTACCTCCTTAGAAGGATTCGATACGATAAGTATGGACTCCGTATGGTTAGCTATTAAGACTTCAGGGAAAATGAATGACTACAGTGGGTCAGTGGTGGACCATAGTAAGGCAGCAATGATTCTGTGAGTGGTGAGCTGATTACAACCGTGAGAGTTGTATTTGAATGGTTGTTGAGATTGAGTACCACTAATCGGGTCATGGTAGTGAATAAGTTATCACTGATAGACTAATTAAGTAGAGTATCTACCTAGTGAATATTTATTCTTTCTTATCAATAGAGAGTCGTATTATTTTACGAGGAAGGTTGCGGTGCAAGCATAGAATTCTAGTAACGATGATGTCTAGAATGAGATCCCAGGTTCGATTTCCGATATCGAGGGAGTTTCAAAGGTAATTGTGTATAAGCTCGAGGAAGAGCATGGGTCCATAGAATGATGGACAGAATAACAAAAATATTTAAGCATGTGAAATGCGATGCGATAATACTTGATGTTGATATAAATACATATATGTTTTGTTCTCCTATGACAAACCTCTATAGTTCAGAGGTAGGTTCCAAGCCAGATATTTTGTGGAAGTATATTTTTATATATATACAATTCTCTTCAATTCGTTCTTTTCTCTCCTTTTCATTTCATGTAAGCTGAGAAGAACAACCCTTCCAGAAGGGGAGGTATTGCCGAATGACTATCTATCTGTGTGATAGAAGCCTAGTAGGATACCATCTATTGTTTAATTGCTTGTCAAGTACTAAAGGCTGGCCACCTTCTGTACTAACTATGCGATATAACAAGTGTTCATGATCATAGTGATCTCTCAATAAATTCTTTTACTTCTATATGAAGGATGAAGCTTTCGATAATAGAAACAGCTGAAAAAGGAGTAGTAAAATTTTGGTGATATTCGGAATGGAAACACATTCGTGATACTAAGGTTGACGTGGTTATTAAAAGGTTATAGAACGCTAGTGAGCAAAAGTGTAACCAGTATAATATTAGGAACGGAGGGCAGTAGCGATTACGAACTGGAAAAGAATGGGTATTGAGAAGCAAAAGCTCTAATGTTAAAAGCTATAATGAGAGTCTGTGCAATAGACTTGAAAGAAATTGGAATGATCACTTGACACGGATTGAGTTTTCTTACGACAATAGATCATATGTCATTATCGAGATGTCGCCTTATGAGATCCTTGAGGGAAGACAATGTCGATCTCCCTTATGATTAGGATGAAGTTGTAGAGCGCAAGATGCTCGGACCCGCAGTAGTCCAAAGGACCAAGGATATAATAGATCTAATCAGAGGACGGCTGGTAGTAGCCCAAGATGGACATAAGAAGTATGTTGATTTGACATGAAAGGACAAAGAATAGGAAGTAGGGGACCTAGTGTTGTTAAAGGTATCCCCTTGGAAACCCTTGGAAAGGATTGATGAGATTCGGAAAGAAAGGAAAGTTAAGTCCACAATTTGTCGGACCCTTGGATATATTAAGAAGTATTGGGAAGTTACCATATGAGCTAGCCTTACCCCAGAACATGTAACAAGTCATAACGTGTTTCACGTATCAATGTTAAGGAAGTGTAATTCGGATGACAGATAAATAGGGGCATATGAGCGCATATACATGCAACCAGACGTAACATATATGGAGCAACCATGAAGGGTTATAGATTGAAAAAGGAACAAGTGCTTAGGAGAAGGGTTATCAAACTATTCAGAGTTTGATGGAAGAACCACAATGTGGGAAAATTTACTTGAGAGTTAGAAAGTGTAATGCTAAGAAAGTATCCCTATTCATTTTCTATCTGATTCCGGGACGGAATCCTTTTAAGGAGGGGAGACTGTAATAACCCCAATTTTTGGGAAATTTTGAAACCCTTATGAATAGTGTTTTTGCTGAATGAGAAAACATTTCATGCCACACTATGTAGGGGTTCTGATATGGATATTCTGAGATTTTATTAGTACTTTATATGGGATATAAGTGTATGTAAAGATCGTCAGAATCCAAATCCGAACACTTTGATTTTTCCCGGAAATCTAATAGATACGGAAAGAATTGAGTATAAGGTAGCAGGATAAAAAGGATTTAAATTAAAGGATTATAATAGAGGATCATAAAAAGGAATATAATGTATTGAGAAAGATTAAGGGAACCTAAGTAATAAGATCCCGGGTATGATCCCTCAAACGATAACCGAAAACGGAAGTTAAGCGAACCGTATAACAGATCAGTGGTCATTAGGCAAACAATTAGGAAGTTAATCAAAGGGATTAGAGAGGATGATGTCACCCAACCAATGAGAAGAGGACAAGGAGAGGAGGATGACATCATGAGGATGACACAAGCATGACATGGGAAGGAAGGAGGTGTGATTGAATGAGAACCACACAAAGTCCAAGGTTAATTAGGTAATTGACCTAAAAAAAAACAAAACAAAATCAACCAACCAAAAATCAAGTCAAAGCAAACAACACAAAAATCTCTCTTTCTTCCCAAGCTAGCTCTCGGCCTCTTTTCTTAAAAAATGAATGTCCAAGCTCCTCCACTTACTATTTAGCAAGGTAATTATCTAAGCTTCCCCATGGATAGTTACATACTTCCTATAAGTTTAAGCTTCTAATTCCAAGCCAATCTTTTTCTATAAATCATGAAAGAAGATGGTGAATAGTGTTTTTCAAGAACTAAAATTTGTGTTCTTGAAGTTTTGTTTAGATTAAGCTTGGATAAGGACTTTAAGGGTGATTCCAAGCCATTCTCTTGATTCTCCACTCTCCAAGGAAGGTATAAACTACAAACCCTAGCTTTAGTTTTGAGTAATTAGGATTGAATATGATTGATATAGTGTATGTGAAGCATGATGCTTGATTGTTTGAAGTTTGGTTGAGTTGTAGAGATTAGTTGGTTTTGTGGTATTGTTGGAATTGTAAATCTTGATAATTAGTTAAAGAACCTAAGTAAAGCTTTTAGTTCATGTGGGGAATAAGTATAAATGGTTAATGTGGATTTGTTGGGGCTGTTATGATGTGGTTTGGAGGGATGTTGGTTGTATGATTGATTTGGGGTTGAATTGTGGTTGGTTTTGAATGGTTTAAATTTGGGAAATCACGTAAACATAGTCGTCGTAACGTCCGGTTTTCTTTAGACTGTTTTCGTTCATAACATTAGGACCCGAGAACCCCCTGCTAGATTATGACCATTGCCATGTCTAGATAGCTCGTGTTATGAGCTTCGTTTTGATATGTAGTTCGTTCGATTCCGATGCACGGTTTAGGAGAAACGACCGTTTCAAGTAACGGCGTTTCGTGAACGAAACTTTTCCCCTCGCCTTACTTTGAAACATAGGTTAAAGACCAAAAAGGGTTAATTAATGTATGAAACATTTATGGTAAGTGTGTTAGGAAGTGGGTAAGACACTCGCGAAGGAATCGCTTTAAAACTCGTAATGGTTAATTTATTAAAAATGGTGGAGCCGAGGGTACTCGAGTGACTTAAGAGAATCAATAAGCGCAAAACAAGCGTTAGAGTCTAAGTTAGTTAAAGTATAGATTTACAAGTGACTTTGGTTTAATTCCAACTTACTTGTTGTTTATAGGTTACCAGACTCGTCCCGAACCATTCGTAACCCCCAGTCGCTCAGGCAAGTTTTCTAACCGTTATAACTGTTGTTGTGATGTATATATGTATTTGCATTATCTTGCGATAGATGCATGTTGGTTAATTAGCAAATGTTGCAATATATTGAAGCATGTTGCTATGGTATATATATATGCATGCCTGTTTCGTATTCTTTCCATATATATCTGTTGATTCAGTTGATAATACCTATGCTAGAGGATAGCGGTAATTTGCATATACCCTTAGTATAGGGACCCAAAGGTGAAAACATTTTCTAAAACCGGGAGTCGAGGATCCCGAGTAGATTTTGTATATATGTATATATATACATATATATTTATATATATATGGTTATAGTTTTCAAAACTATTAATCGAATAAGGTTTATTCGATAACTTTATTTTATTTAATGAATATTATTATGAATATTTATTCGAGGGCTTATGACTTCTTTATTTATTTAATGAATATTATTATGAATATTCATTCGAGGGCTTATGACTTCTTTATTTATTTAATGAATATTATTATGAATATTCATTCGAGGGCTTATGACTCTTTTATATTATTTATTGAATATTATTTGAATATTCATTCGAGGGCTTATGACTCAGTTTATATTATTTAATGAATATCATTGGAATATTCATTTGAGGATCTATGACTCCGATTATTTGCTGAGATATATTCTTTATTTTATTAAAGAATAAGGTGTCAATAATCAAACTTATTTTCGATTATTCAAATAAAGATAGTACTTTCATATAAGTATATCTTTGGTTATTTAATACTCGTTTCAAGTATAAGTTTTAATATTTCTACTTCAATTACTTTAATAAAGATTATTCTTATGGGAATATTATTTAAATAATAATATTCATACATTTTCTAAATATTCTGGGGACTGATTTACTTTATTAAATCAGCTTTACTCCAAACACTCTTTAAAGTGTTTTCGAGTCTTCAAAATGATTTTTAAAAGTTAGAGCGGATCCCAAAACTCATTTTTATATTTAAGATCTTCCTTTTTAAGGGGATTTAAATACTCGCTCAAAACCTGAGGGATCCGACTCTGTGGTGTATTTTATATTCGCAACACGGTTGCAGTTTTGGTAAATGAATTGATTACTTACCCAACGTTCGGGAAGTAAGTCCATCTATTGAGTCGGCATAAGCAACATGGGCTCAGTGGGCGTCCATGATAGTGTAAGTGGCTCAGTGGGAGTCCATCAACTGCATAAGTGGCTGAGTGGCAGTCCAGCATAAGGTCCTATTACGACCAGGGTGATGACCAGTGGGGAATTCGTCCATCTACTAGTAGAAAAGGTTACTTATGGGTATCTTTGCCTGATCAGCAAGATATCTGGTTTATGCCAAATTCTTTTCCTTTCCAAATTTATTGGATATTGCAATTCTGTTCATACTTTACATGGCAGAGGTTTTCAGGAAATGTATAAAGGAAGATGTATATGTGGATATATATATATATATATATCAGAACTTAATGAAGTATGTCATAACTTCATTTCCTTTAATAATATTTTAAAGATTTAATCTATTCAAATCTTGTCTTGTAGTCTCATCTATGTGATGAACTGTTGAAAGCTCATTATACTTTGAACAATGGTAGTTCAAGTAGCTTTATAAATGATATAAGTTGAGTGAAGTATTTGGTATCTTCATCTTTTAAACTTATATCTAGTTAATAATTGTCTTATGAATGACAAAGATTTTCAGAAAAACGTTGAGACAAGGTTAGATATATGAGATCACCTTGCAACGATATTTTTTATACAGTTATACACTGGAACTCTGTGTGTATTATGCACGGAAGAGGACTTCCAATATTTTGAAAAGTATATATGTATATATACTGAATATTTTGTGACTTCATCGCATTAAGATATCAAACTTGGTTCATTTCTTTTGACCAAGACTTTCATGAGTACTATGAGAAGGCTCATATTGTTAATCATTATACATATTATTTTGGTGGGCTTGCTGCTCACCCTTGCTTTCTTCTTTCATCACACAACAACAGATAGAAAAGATGAACAGGACCAAGCTCCCGAATCGCAAGCGATTAAGAGACGTTCCGCAGTTTTCTAGAAGCATTGATGCCGTCGTAGCTGAGGTAGGAACTACCAATAGGCTAGGCTTTCAACTAATAATGTACCAGACTTATGTATATTATGAATTGTAATAATGGCAAAGAAATGTAAATTTATCCGGAAAACCTTTTAAGGTGTATTGACATATAATTGTGGAATAAAACGACTTGTGATTATTCGTGGATATTCATCTCTGAGACTATAACTTGTGGTGTGTGTGTTTATTGTGGGGTCACAGTACAGAGTAGTTGATTGTGTATTAAGATTGGGTGTTATTAAGGGAAATGGATCTCGTGACAACCCGGATCCCCGACCCCGGATTTGGGGGTGTTATACCGAGGACCTGTGATAAACACAATTTTTGGAGGACCGACTACTGCTGGATTATCTAAGAACTCCAGGAAAGCATATGCCAGGGAGGTTATGCATATTGTTGGAGAAGCCTCGAAGAGGGCCAGGACAGGAGTAACAATGGCTTTTGATGATTCTGACCTAGAGGGTGTGAAATTTCCTCATGACGACCCGTGGTCATAACACCTATAATAGGAAATAGCCTGGTTAAGAGGGTCCTTGTGGATAATGGTGCTTCAGTGGATATCTTGCTCCATGACACCTTTTTAAGGATGGGATATAATGGCTCCCAATTGACCCAACCGATATGTCGATATATAGATTTGCGGGAGTGGAGTGCCCCGTGGAAGGGATAATCAAGTTGCCAATAACCATAGGATATGAACCAAGGCAAGCAACACAGATATTAGACTTTGTGGTGGTGAAGGCTAGTTCAACTTATAACACTATCATGGGAAGAACAAGGATACATGCCTTCAAGGTAGTCCCTTCTTCCTACCATTCAGCTATGAAGTTTCCCACCCGGAATGGGATTGGAGAAGAAAGAGGAGATCAAAAAATGGCTAGAAGTTGCTATGTGGCCTCACTGAGGGCAGATGGAGTTGGGGGGCAAGTTCTGCCTCTTGAAGATCTGGATATTTAAGAGAATGATGAGAAAAGAGGGAAGCCAGCTAATGACTTGGTTTCGATTCCTTTAGCTCCTGAGGATCCTGAGAAAGTCACTTTCATTGGAGCCACACTAGAGGAGCCCCTTAGAGGGAAGTTAGTGAATTTTTTGCAAGAAAATAGTTAAGTGTTTGCATGGTCGACAGCTAATATGCCAGGCATAGATCCAGAACTAATTACTCACAAGCTGAATGTGGATCTGAGTCGAAAGATGGTGAAGCAAAAGAAAAGAAGTTTTGCCCCAGAGAGGCAAGAAGCTATAAAACAGGAAGTAGAGAAGCTCTTAGAGGCTGGTTTTATTGAGGAGATACAATTTCCAGAATGGTTAGCAAACCCTGTAATGGTGAAGAAGGCCAATAGAAAATGGAGGATGTGTATGGAATTCACTGATCTGAATGACGCATGCCCTAAGGACTGTTTCTCGTTGCCAATGATAGATACTTTGATAGATGCCACTGCTGGACATGAGATGCTGAGCTTCATGGATGGATTTAGTGGATACAATCAGATCAAGATGCACAAGGACGATATCCTAAATGTAGCGTTCATCACTGACTTTGGTGTTTATTGTTATCTTGTTATGGCATTTGGTCTCAAGAATGTAGGAGCCACCTATCAAAGGTTGGTAAATAAAATTATTAAGGATCTTATTGGAAAGACCATGGAAGTTTATATTGATGACATGTTAGTCAAAAGTCTAGTAAAGACTGACCATATAATCCATTTGAGGGAAGATTTTGAGGTCGTGAGATACCACAAGATGATATTAAATCCTACAAAGTGTGCTTTCGGAGTAGGATCTGGAAAGTTTTTGGGATTGATGGTCTCCAACAGAGGAATCGAGGCCAATCCCGATAAAATAAAGACAATCCTGGACATGGAGCCCCCAAAAACTATCAAAGATGTTCAAAAGCTCACTGGAAGGGTTGCTGCATTGGGACGATTCATCTCAAAGTCTGGAGACAAGTGTTTGTCATTCTTCAAGTCTTCAAAGAAGGTTAAGGATTTTGTATGGAGTGAAGAAAGCCATAAGGCATCCGAGGAATTAAAGAAATATATGGCTCAGGCCCCGTTGCTGGCCAAGCCAGCTTCGAATGAAGTTTTATACTTATACTTGGCCATTTCAAAGAGTGCCTTCAGCGCTGTATTGGTTAAGGAGGAACCAAAAATCCAGAAACCCGTGTACTATGTCAGTAAAATTTTGCATTGAGCTGAGTTGAATTATTCAACTATTTAGAAGTTTGCTTTAGCCTTGGTAATGGCTTGAAGAAAGTTTCGTCCGTACTTCCAGGCTCATAAGATTGAGGTGCTAACAAATCAACCCCTGAGGAATATCATTCATAGTCTCAAGGCTAGTGGGAGGTTGATCAAGTGGGCAATAGAGCTGGGAGAATTCGATATCAACTATAAGCCATGAACGGCAATAAAAGCCCAAGCATTAGCTGACTTCGTGGTGGAATGTACCATACCCAACCAAGAAGTCGGGGGGCAGGAGGATACCATACCTCAAGACAAGGAAGTTGATAAGGGGAACAAGGAACATGATGATAAAGACAAAGAATATTGGGTTCTCTATTTTGATGGAGCATCAAAAACAAATTCAAGTGGAGAAGGTTTGGTTTTACAAAGCCCTGATGGGTTCTTGATTGAGTATGCCATGAAGCTAGACTTCTCGACTACAAATAATGAGGCAGAATATGAAGCTCTGATAGCTGGCTTCGGCCTAGCAGGGATACTGAAAGTCAAGAACTTGAAGGTCGTGGAGACTCGAAGTTGGTTATATCCCAGGTAAAGGGAGAGTTTGAGGCAAGGGATGATACGATGGCTAAATATCCGCCTAGTAAGGGCTGTGATGACCCAATTTGATGAATGCCATGTTGAGCACATTCCAAGGGAGGAAAATGCTAAGGCAGATGCCTTATCAAAGTTTGCTTCATCCGAGATAGAGGAAAGTTCAGGAAGTGTATACTTCCGCGTTCTGAAGACACGGAGCATTGATGTTAAGCTTGTGGCTCCTATAGGTCTGGGGACGTCCTAGATAGATCCCATTAAGACTCATATTGAAACGGGTTGGTTGCCTAATGATGCTACTGAAGCACGGAAGTTGGCTGTTCGAACATTAAGATACTCCTTGATAGATGGGATTTTATATAAAAGATTATATGTAGTTCCTTACCTAAGATGTCTCAGGCCCGATGAGGAACGCTTGGCTCTTGAAGAAGTGCATGAAGGTATCTATGGACAACACTTGGGGGGCAGAGCATTTGCTTATAAGATAACCCGTTTGGGCTTCTATTGGCCAGAAATGATGGCTGATGCCAAAAAGTATGTGAAGAAGTGTGACCGCTATCAGAAGCAAACACCTGTCGTTGGACAACCCCCCGAGATGCTGACCTCCATCAAATCACCCATCCCCTTTGCTATGTGGGGAATGGATATACTTGGGCCTTTCCCCATGGCCACGACATAAAGGAAGTTTCTAATTGTAGCCATTGATTATTTTACTAAGTGGATTGAAGCCAAGCCCTTGGCCAAAATCACAACTAAGCAGGTTGCACAATTCCTGTGGGAAAATATCATGTGCCGGTATGGAATTCCCCGCATCCTAGTCACTGAAAATGGAACACAGTTCAACAATGAGGAATTCAAGAAGTATTGTGAGGAGAATGAGATTGAATTACGATTCACCTCTGTGGCTCACCCGCAAGCCAATGGGAAAGCGGAAGTGGTGAATCGAATAATCCTGGATGGACTAAAGAAGAGGATCGAGAAGTCGAGGAATAACTGGATGGATGAAATACTCCCAATACTATGGGCCTATAGGACTACCTGTAGAGTCACGACTAGAGCAACTCCCTTCATGTTATCATATGGGGCAGAAGCAGTTGTTCCTGTAGAGATATCACATTCCTCCCCCAGGATTCAAGATTTCAATGCTGAGGAAAATGAGGAAGGGCAAAGGTTAGCCCTAGATCTAATTGATGAAGTGCGAGATGTGGCACATGCAAAGATAGTGGAATATCAGAAAAAGGCTTCGTTCTACTACAACCTAAGGGTTAAAGAAAGGTTCTTCAAATAGGATGACTTAGTCTTGAGGAAGGTGGAAGCTTTTGGTGTAGGGCAGAAAGGGAAGCTTGCCCCAAATTGGGAAGGGCCATATAAGGTCAAGAGTGTTCAAGGTAGAGGAACCTACAAGCTTGAAACTATGGATGGTTTTGAAGTCCCAAGAACTTGGCATGCACAAAACCTGAAGATTTACTATGTGTGAAATGGTTAAGCACGATTCTCACTTGTCAAGATGATAAGTAGGTTGAAAAGCACCTTGAAGCTTTGCTGGCTTAGGATTTACATATTTTAGTTTTGCTTTGAGGTTATTAAGACTGGTGTAAGGGATGAATCCCAACAATTTGTGAAATTCAGAAAGTTTTCAAAATATGTCTTGAATTCCAGTAATAAAACAAGTAAACTAAGTTCATGAGATGAAAGTATAAAGTTTGATAAATAAAACAAGTTCAAATAAATAATACAAAGTCTCAAAGACAAGATAAAATAGATAAGCCACGCAGGGCTGGAAAAGCCCTAAGGAGTAGATGTGCCCTCGTCATCCATATCACCATCTCCTCCGCTCTCGTTGAAAGTCTCACTCAACTCAGAGGAGGAAGAGTTATCATCTGCAGCATGCCTCGAAGACGACTCGGGAGGAGGTTGAAGCGGGTCCTGAGGGATACGGTCTGAGACAACCACTCGGGTATGAAACCTCTGTAGCAAAGCCTCATCATCAGGGCAGACATAGTCCGCCGGGTTAATGTCAGGACATGCCTCGTTCACGGTCCCAAGGGCCGTGTCCCAGCTAGTCCTAAAAAACCCAGGGAAGACTGAGTCGTCCCTCACCCTCATGGACTGGGTAAACTCCTCCGAGTCCAAATAGTTATCAATCGCCTTGTCTTTCTCGGCCCGTAGCACCACCGGCTCGGCGTTAGACTCCCCGAGCTCCTCCTCCTTACGCTTCAGCTTCCGCTCCAAAGCGGCATACTTCTTATGCTGCTTCCTGAGAGCATTATCAGGTTTGTCAGAAGCCCTCTTCCATGATTCAGCTTGCCTCACAGCGCCTTCGAAGTAGGCGTTAGACTAAAACAAAACAATAAACAAAAGTGTAAGGCATGTGAATTCTACAAGTAAGAAAGAAAAATTTCATGTAATAATCATACTGAGGCTAGGGACTGAGCTCCCATGAGCTTTATTCTCTCCAAGTCAGGAGTAGCCACCACATCGGTGAAGTCCTTGGGAGTTACGCCATGGTAAGACCAATCCCAGGCGTGCTTCGTGGATCCAACCACGGTATCCCCTCGGCGGAATCCCCAGAGAGGCTGAAAGGCGCCCGTAGCAGCAGACACAGGAGCAGCAGTAGTGATAGGGGCACTGTGGCCCTCAACTCCCTCAGCTGGAACCTCCATTATGGGATCCTTATGCTTCTGTAGGAAGCTAGGCTCCGTAGCCTTTCCTCGGGTATCCAGGTCCGCAAGACGAGCCTTCTTCATCCTGACAGGCACCTCAACAAGAGGCACATTATTCTCGTTGATCTCCTTAGCAGCTGCAAAACATAAGAAAAAACAAAATATTTGGTATTAATAATGCGTGAAATGAAATAAAAATGAGAAGGGAAGAAAAATACCCTGTTGAAAAACAGAGGATAGCCCCACGTGGATGAGGGAGAACTCCTCTAAAAGAGTCCAGCTGGTAGTGGCACCGTCATCCCGAGTAAGCTCATCATAAATGATAGTTTCTTCGAGGGTTAAGTGAATGGATTTGAGGCTACCATCACTAACCTTCCCGAAGGAAGATTTGAAGAGGGTGCCCCAGTCACCATTCTCCTACCTTAACCCGATGAAACTATTCCTCCAATTTTGGTTATTGTCAGGAATTGAGGTGCTGTTAAAAATGTGCTTACACTTGGGCCTTTGTTTACCGTAGACCCAACCACAATTACCAGACGAACTGTTGTAACATTGAAAAACCTTCCTAAAGACAGCTACAGATAAGGGAAAACCTCCCCTAAGACAACAAACCATGAAACATAAAATGTTCCTCTAAGCGTTTGGACGAAGCTGACATGGGTTAATTTATAAATCAGCTAGGAGGTGAGGAATGAAGGGATGAAAAGGAAACCTAAGCCCAACATCAAGGGCATCTCTGTAAATGAAAAGAGTATCGGGTTTCCAGTGACAAGTACGGTCTCCACCAGAAACTGGAACTAGCCTAAGGGGAGGACGAACGTTATAACGTGCATTTAACTTATCATAATTTATATTGTGCCAAGTGTTACCATAATTAAAAGAGTCGAGATGAGTAGTGGAGATATATTCGTCCCCCTAGTATTAATCATATCAATCAAAGGCATGTAGGAAGAGCGGATCTCGACACCCTTACCTCGTTTTGAAGCTGAGGCAATCTTGGCCGCTCTCTCAGCACCTTTGTCTGCCATTAATGGAAAAATGAGGAAGGCTTGGAAGCTTGGAAGAAGGCCGGAAAGTCCCTAGAGAGGGAAGAGTTTTGAAGGCTGGAGAGTGTTGAGAGGAGAGTAAGAAGTTGTGGAGAGTGGAAATTTGAAGTGTGAAATCACACCCCCACACCTCACTCTTATATAGCCCCTGGTAGGGCAAATTGGGCCTCAAAAAAGCCCATTTGGGCCCAAAAATAGAACATTAAGGAATAATCCAGAAATAAAACTTAAAATTAAATAAATTTTAAGTAATTTCTGGAAGAATCCAGAAAGAGCCCTAGGAATTTTAGAAGATTCTGGAATTGGGCTTAAGAAGTAAGGCCCAACCAAAATTTTATTGGGCCTGTGGGTATGAAAAGCCCTATAAGGGTCCATGAATAAAAATTCATGAACCCAAATCTTTGGACCTAAAACATATGTATGAAGCCCAGTAAAGGGCCCAAATGTTTGAATTGGAGGATAAAGGCCCATTAAGGTCAGACTAAAACCCCAGTTCAGGAAAATAATGAAATTAAATATTGTTGGGCTTGGAAATAAACAAAACCCCGAAAAGGGCCCAAAAATTGGTTAGAAAGATCAAAGTCAAGGCCCAAAACAAAAGCCCTGTAAAGGATTGGCCCAGAGGAAAAGCCCAGGAAAGTAGGGACCCAAAAAATTGTTTATTTAAAAAAGAAAGTGCAAAAATCCTGACCCAATTCAACCAGGAATCTTATTGAGATCCTGGTCAAAGTGTTTGAGGTCGAAAAAGCTTCTACTAGGGAAAAAATGAGGGCACAATTCGGTTAAAACGTACATCCTGACCAAAAATTCCTCCTCGAGAACAAAAGAAAAATATTTAAATTTCCTGTTCCATTCGACCAGAATCTTAGAATAATTCCTGGTCAAAATCTCTGAGCTCGAAAACACTCTCGACCAAAAGACGGTAGGGAGGTTAATTCGGTCAATAAACAGTGATCCTGACCGAAATTTTCGTGAAAAAAAAATATAGGGAGAAAATCCTGGCCGAAATTCGACCAGGATTCCTGCTCGAAACCTTCCTCCTCGAAACCCTGTCGACCAGGGCAAAGTGATGGCTAATTCGACCAGGATCCTGGTCGAACAGGAGTCCTGGTCGAACCAGGTATAAAAAAAAGTAGAAAAAATAAAAAGAAAGAAAGAAAAAAGAAAAAGAGGGAAGAAAAATCCCCAAAAAAAAGGATAATTAAAGGAAATTTCTTAAAATCTTTTCTGGAAATGTAAATATTTTCAGAAAGTAAGGAAAAAATCCAGAAAATTAAGGATAAATCCCAAAATTAAGGGAAAATCCAGAAAATTAAGTATAAATCCCAGAATTAAGGGAAAAATCAAGAAAATTAAAGATAAATCCTAGAATTAAGGGAAAAATCCAGAAAATTAAGGATAAATCCCAGAATTAAGGGAAAATCCATAATATTAAGGATAAATCCCAGAATTAACGGATAAATCCAGAAAATTATGGATAAATCCCAGAATTAAGGGAAAAATCCAGAAAATTAAGGATAAATCCCAGAATTAAGGGGAAAATCCATAAAATTAAAGATAAATCCCAGAATTAAGGAAAAAATCCCGAAATTTAGGGAAAAATCCCAGAATTCAGGGAAAATTCCTGGAAATTAAGCTAATTCCTAAATAATAGGGGTGAAAGCAAATTGTTGTAAATGTGTAGATCGCTCCACACTTTACGCAAAAACAATACCCTGTAAGGGAACAAGTAAATTTAACTTCTGCGAAACCTTGCCACAGTTTCCCAAAAGTTGGGGGGCAAATGATAGGGAATAAATAAATCATGATTACATAGTTAATGTAGCATTAATTACACATGATTTGGGCTACAAGTCCCAATAAGAAGATATATGATATTCATACCAAAAGGGTTAACACATTCGTCAGGCCTGATGGACCAGATGAATATTAAATAATTTCGTAATTAATTAATAAGGGATAAGTCAGCTGATAAGATGAGTCCTAGTGGAGAAATAAATCCTTGTAGATTGGCCTCCAAGGAACCTAGCGGGATAAGGAATCAGCTTCCTACCTTTTAGGACTCCAAATTCCATTCTAATTCTGAGACTGGACAACCAGGTATCCTAACCCAAGTCCAATTTAAGGACTCCCAACATCTATATAAGGGGTCTCACCCCACAAATCAGAACTACATTTTTTGACTTGATCCTTGGCAATTAGCAAGGTATGTAGGCATCTTGTTAAGGCAGATCGAGTCACGAAACACAAGAGCAGTCAAATCGAGCCTCGAAGCTCACATTCCTTAGTAATAAATACAACAATTATTATACCTTAATTTTTGATCCATAACAGATTTTCAAACCACTTCTTTGCTAGAGTCTACGTGTCAAGGTAAATTTAGGATAAAAATGAGAAGAAGCTTGGCACTATTTTAGGAGTTAGCTGAAAAACAATATTGTGGGAGTCAACTAGGGAACCTAATTCGGAACCTGAAAGATCGAAGGGATTACACATAGTTGGTAATTCTATTGCAACCTAAGATAAGTTAGCTACATTCACTAAATGTCTAGAAGCCTTAAAAACCAACCATATGTCTTCTCAATTTTCTATTTATGCAAACTATAGTTCTCCTAATCATGTGATAGACAATTGCCCTGAAATTGAACAAGTTATTATTCCCTAACAATACAACAAGAATAACAGAATGGGGTTGAATGTAATTTTGGCTACTTTTCTTGATTTTAACAAGGTTCTAACTTAATAAATATAATAGTGTTTGATTTGCTAAAGTGCTGAATAGAAAGATAATTGAAATCAAAATATTAAGTAATAAAACACAAGGCTTTTAAACTTTCTAGTGGATTTGAATGTATCCACTAGATATATATATATATATATCATAATGAGAACTCTATGAGGCTTTGAATAGCTCACAGCTGCTTTACAAGTTGAACAAACAAAAACTACAGAGAAATTCTTGCAGAATACAGCTTGATATGTTTCTCTGAAAATAAACTTGTTTTTGTTTTGTTGAATGTTCTACTTGCTACTCTTGGTTTATATATCACCAAGTTACATGACCGTAAGACAGGATAATAAAACAAAATATATCTAGCCTAACTCCATGCTGCTTCATTACTCTATTCTAGCATCTTTGAATATCTTCACATTTGCATGGAAATGGTAATGCTTCTTTGTTCTCAAAATCCTGCTTAACAGACTACCACATTCCTTTTGCAAACACCCAACGCATGTGACTGTGTTATCACTGTCAACAGCTTTTTTGAATTTGATCATTTGTCGGGACTATGTTGGTCATCCGTCGGGAGGCATGGTGATTATCCGTTGGGAGCTTTGTTCATCATCTGTCGGCAGTCTTGTAGATCATCCATCGGGAGTCTAACTGCCACTTGACTCTATTTCACTTATACAGAATTACAAGACATTTCATACTTAAAATTAGTCAATCTATTCTGCATATCAATCTAGTAGTCAACATGACTTAGAGATCCCTACACAATCTACCAGACTAAAACATGTTTTTTTACAGAATGTGCTACAGTGCTTATTTGTTACATAAGCTACACTCTCGATGGATGCCAAATTGTCATCCGTCGGGACTATAAAGTTTATCTATCGGGACTATATTAGATCATCCGTCGAGAGCTACAAATTTCACTAAGTTAAATCTACTAAGGTGTTTTGTTTAACTTATCATCAAGTTCACAACATATTCCTAACAATCTCCCCCAATTTATGTCTACTAGAATTGTAGCCATAAATTAAGAGAAAATTGATGATAACAAAACACCCCAAAAATACAGATTAAAAAAGGTAGTAGATAAAATTGATAAGTGCTACAAATTTATTAAAAATTGAACAAAACAAAGTGTACAAGGAGTTCTCACAATCATAATCAAGGTGCTCCTCTAGTCTGAGCAGATGATTCTATTTCCTTGATTGTCTAGATTTCTTCCCAAGCTTCCTGTTATTTTCTTCTATTTGATTTTGGAGTTGTCTGTGGAATTCAAGTTCATCAGCTTCAGATAGATCCAGCTTTTCTTCTATTTCCAGTAGAGTCTCATTGCTAGAGATACTCAATTGGTCATCCAGTCTGAAGAATCTTCTAACACCCTTATCATCCATGAATTCCATCAGCCAATAAGGCCTCAAATGCACTCTTTTTCCTGTAAAGGGAAATGATTGAGTTTTTGGGAGTGCATCTTTGGCTCTATTGCTCCTTAGATCTTCTATTTTCTTTAGAACTAATCTCCTTGCAGTCACATTAAATCCAAAGTTCTTCTTGAAGGATGAGTAGACCTTTATTAGTACATATTGGCTTTCTTGAAGAATCCTGTGAAGTGGCCATGTGATTTCTTTTCTTCCCTTGTACTTGAACACTAGCCTTTCAGGAAGATGTCTATGAGCATCAATTCTTCTTACTTCTTCCAATTCATCCAAGTAGAGGTTTATTTTAGAAAACTCTTTGATGTCACAGATGTATAAGAGATCTCCCTTGTTGACTGTTGGTTGAGATTTGGTTAGGATCTTGGACCTGAAAGTCACAGGCTTCACTTTCTTGGTTGCTTTAATCTTTTTCTTCTTTGGCTTGTTGAAGATAGGTAAATTAAATTCAGGAATTGGCAAGTTTTCCCAGTCTCTTGGCTCATCCTTGGGAATTATAGGTTCACCATGAAAGTTCTTTGTTGGATCTACCTTGAATTCCTTATGTACCACTAAGGGCTGGGATTTTTGAGTTGAATTTGTAGATTGTTTGTGAATGTAGTCCTCCATTTTCTCATCGATAAAGTCCAATTCTCTTTTGGAGTGAAGCTTGTATCTAAATTTTCTTTTCTCTGGAGGTTCATTTTGTATTTGTTGATCTTGAGCTTCAGTAATCACATGTGGTTTTTCAGAAATCTCAGTTGTAGATTTGATAGCTTGAAGTTTGGCCAAGATAGCAGCTTGCTCCTTTTTTTGTTTAAGCTTCTTAGCATCTAAAGCAGCCTACTTCTTTTCTTGATTGATCCTTTCTTTTTCTTCCTTCTTATATTCTACAAATAGAGGGTGTCCAGCCACCACACAGATCTTTTTTCCATTTCTGTAAATTTTTGCAATTCTCTTCTTTTGAACTGAATCAGATGGATCTTTGCAAAATGCAATTGACCTTGCCAACAGCTTCTTTTCATCTGGCCTAGGTGTCTCAAACATAAGATCCATAGGGTTTTGTCTGAGAACTTCGAATAGTTCCTTTTAGGCTTCAGAATTAGATTGGGTTTTTGTAATATCCGGGAATTGTCGTGTAATTATTTTATTAATAAATAATTATTATGTATTATTGTGTGAATTTTTGATGAATTATTTGATGATTGACATTGATGTTGGGTGGTTATACATGATAAAATTAGGATATTTTAATTTTTAATTATCTAGGATAAAATATAGATAGTTTTGGTATTTTTCTGGTCATTTTTGGATTATTATATGATTTTATAAGGATTTATAGAATTAATAATGATTATTTGTACGTAATTATAAAATTACCTTTTAGAATCAGAAATCGTCCCACTTCAACCGTTTTTGCATTTTTACAACCCGAAACTCTTCCGAAAACTCCTTCCTAACTTAATTTGATAATTCTGAATACTTTTCGTGTTTTGACTTTTTCGATCTGATGTACGGTTTGACCCGTACGAGTCCCTGCGTGAAATTTTTGATACGCTAATCAATTTATAGATCGATAAAACCCATATTCTCGAAAGGTGAGGTTTTATCACCTTATTTTTGTATAAAGTGTTTTATAAGAGGCTCTATGTTGATAATTATCCAAATCTGGTTTTATCAACATATTTTTGAACCAGATATGTAAATGTAATCATCGAATTATTAGACAAAAAAAATATGGGATGGTTCTGTTAGCTGTGTGTTGCTTTATTATTAATTATGTGTAATGATTCAGTACGAAGATTAATTTTATAATTAATTATTGAGCTGTATGAATTCATTTTGCTTTTAAAATGATTTTTATTGCATATTTATTCTCATAAATGCAAACTGTAACACCACCAAATCCGGGGTCGGGGATCCGGGTTGTCACGAGTTCCATTTCCCTTAATAACACCCAATCTTAATAAATAATCAACTACTCTGTACTGTGACCCCACCATAAACACACACACCACAAGTTATAGTCTCAGAGATGAATATCCAAAAATAATCACAAGTCATTTTATTCCACAATTAAATGCCAATACACCTTAAAAGGGTATCTGAATAAATTTACATTTCTTTGCCATTATTACAATTCATAAATATACATAAATCTGGTACATCAAAAGTTGAAAGTCTAGCCTATTGGTAGTTCCTACCTCAGCTACAGCGACATCAACGCCTATAGGAAACTGCGGAACGTTTCCTATCCGCTCGCGAATTGGGAGCTTGGTCCTGTTCATCTTGTCTATCTGATGTTGTGTGATGAAAGAAGAAAGCAAGGGTGAGCAACAAGCCCACCGAAATAATATGTATAATAAATAACAATATATGAGCATTCTCATAGTACTCATGAAAGTCTTGGTCAAGAAGAAATGAACCAAGCTGATATCTTAACGCGACCAAGTCGCAAAATATTCAGTATATATATACATATATACTTTTCACAATCTTTGAAATCCTCTAACATGTATAATATACACAGAGTTCCAGTTTATAACTGTATAAAAATATCGTTTCAAGGTGATCTCATATATCTAACCTTGTCTCAACATTTTTATGAAAATCTTTGACATGCACAAGATAATCATTTACTAGATATAAGTTTAAAAGATGAAGTTACAAGATACTCCAATATACTTATATCTTTTCCGAATACTACTTGAACTACCACCGTTCAATGTATAAATAGTTCATCCCATAGATTAAGCTACAAGACAAAACTTGTATAGAATCAATCTTTAAAATATCATCAAAATAAAATGAAGTTATGAGATACTTCATTTGATGCAAACATCATTTTGAAAACTTGACCCTGCCAACACTCAACAATCGCCCAACCGTAGCCTTTCTATCGAAGTGCTCTGGGTAGTGTTGCAGAAATATCCAATTGGATGATGAACTCATTACGGGAGTTTGTCGTGCCAGGAAGACCACTTACGATGATCAGTCGTAGTAGTGCAACCCCACCATTTTCTACATGTAGAGGAGAACCTGTCGGATTTCCTTGTCAACCAAACACTGGACTCCTAAGGAATGGACCGTCTTAGCGGAACTTCCAGGCCATTTGGGCCAATATAATTAGGCTGGGCCGGCGCCACTCGACCACTTACGCCACTCCTAGTTCAGATGAAATCCATGACTCTGAAACGTAAAGCTCGTCCCCACTTTCCCCAAGTAGAAACTTGTTGATACGGCTCCACCAAGAAGTCGTATCTAGTTGGAAAGGAAAACTCACCGATATTTCCCAGGCGATGCCTGTTAATGGATTAACTTGTTCCAAGAATTTTACTTCCCGAGTATTGGGTAAGTAATCAAAAACTCTTTTATCAAAATAGCAACCTTGTTGCGAATATAAAACACACCACAGAGCCGGATCCCTCAGGTTTTGAGCGAATATTTAAATCCCCTTTGAAAGGAAGATCTTAAATATATAAAAAAATGAGTTTTGGGATCCGCTCTAACTTTAAAAATCATTTTGAAGACTCGCAAACATTTTTAAGAATGTTTGGAGTAATGCTGATTTAATGAAATAAATCAGTCCCAATTTATTAGAAAATATCCGAATATTATTATTTAAATAATATTCTCATAAAGAATAATCTTTATAAAAATAATTGAAGTAGAAGTTTTAAAACTTATACTTGCAATGTATATTAAATAACCAAAGATATACTTATACGAAAGTACTATCTTTATTTGAATAATCAAAAGTGAGTTTGATTATCGACACATTATTCTTTAATAAAATTAAGAATAATAATTTGTAAATAATCGGAGTCATAAGTCCTCGAATGAATATTCAAATAATAATATTCATTAATAAAATAAACGGGGTCATAAGCCCTCGAATGAATATTCAAAATAATATTCAATAATAAAATAAACGGGGTCATAAACCCTCGAATGAATATTCAAAATAATATTCAATAATAAAATAAATGGGGTCATAAGCCCTCGAATGAATATTCAAAATAATATTCAATAATAAAATAAACGGGGTCATAAGCCCTCGAATGAATATTCAAAATAATATTCAATAATAAAATAAACGGGGTCATAAGCCCTCGAATGAATATTCAAAATAATATTCAATAATAAAATAAAGTTATCGAATAAACCTTATTTGATTCATAGTTTTAAAAACTGTTCATATATATATAAATATATATATATATAATATACTCGGGAACATCGTCTCCCGGTTTAGAAAATATGTTCACCTTTGGGTCCCCTATACTAAGGGTATACGCAACTACTGCTTATCTCTAGCATAGGTATTATGCAACTTATAAGAAATTGAATCAACAATTAGATATCAAGATTACAAAATAGACATGCATATATACCATATCAGCATGCTCCAATATATCGCAAAATTTGCTAATAACAATCATGCACTTATCACAAGATAATGCATATATATATATTTACATCACAACAACAGTATAACGGGTAGAAAACTTGCCTGAGTGCTCCGGGGTAGACTTAAGCTTAGAGTGGGTCCGATAACCTATGAACAACAACATAAGTCGGAATTAAACCCCGGTCGCTTAAGAAACTAGACTTTAACCATTTAGAGTCCTAACATTTGCTTTCGCGCTTAATGATTTACTTAAGTCGCTCGAGTACCCTCGGCTCCACCATTTTTAATAAATTAACCATTAAGGGTTTTAAGGCGATTCTTTCACGAGTGCCTTACCAACTGTATAATACACTTTACATAAATTTTTCGTACTCCAATTAGTCCTTTAAGGTCCTTAACCAAGGTTTCAAAGTAAGGCGAGGGGTAATGGTTTGGTCGCGAAACGCCGTTACTTAAAACGGTCGTTTCTCCTGAACCGTACATCGGAATCAAACGAACTACATATCAAAACGAAGCTCGTAACATGAACTATCTAATCATGGAAAAGTTACATATTGGTCAGTGAGTTATCTGGTCCGAGGTTCATGTACAACAGTCTAAGGAAAACGGGCATTACGACGGCTATGTTTACGAGTTTTCCAAGTTTCTCACTACACCAAAACCTCACCAAACAACCCACAATCATTAACACATCAAAACATCAACTAAATAATACTATACCAGTCCTTATTCTTCATATTCTTCACCTCAACCAACCACAATCAAGTTCTATTAACTATAACAAGATTTATTCACCAAATCACTCCAAATTCAAATCAAACTACTAATAATCAAAGATCATGCTTCTCATTTAGAAACTCAACCTTCAAACTCACTAATAATCAAAGTAAAGGCTAGGGTTTGAAGTTTATACCTTCCTTGGGAGGTGTTAAGTTGCTAGGAAACCTTAGGGAGCCTCCTACAAGCTTGATCTTTCCAAAGAAATCAAGAACACAAAGTTAGGATTTGAAGTTTCTAAACGTCTGATTGAAAGAACTGTAAAACTGAGGGTCTTACCATGCTAATTTGGACGAGACTTGTGAACAAGAGTTGTAGGCCATCTCAATACATTTCCAACAAGCTATAGAACACAACATTTGAGTGAGTATTGAAGGAGATATGGCAGTTTAAAGTTGCTGGGTTTGTTTTGGCCGAGAGCTTTTGCTCTTGGAAGCAAAAGTCAACTTCTAATTTTTGTGTTTTATGATATTTGCTTGGTTGCTTCTCCTTTTTGCCTCGGAAAATGTTTTAGCTTTTTACCATGGTAAATTTTACATGGCTCAAAATCAACCAACAAAACAAAACCCATTGTCATGCTTATGTCATCTTGCTTGTGTCATCTATTTACCACATGTCTTTGTCTTGTGGTTTGATGATGTCATAATACCTTGGATTCTTGTACAAGCTTATCTCTTGGTTGCGTATTTGTTTTACGGTTCGCTTAACTTTCGTTCTCGATACCCGTTTGAGGGATCATATCCGGGATCTCATTATTTGAGCTTCCCTAAATCTTTCCTAATATTTTATAATCCTTTAATGATCCTCATTTATAAACCTTGAATTAAAATCCTTTCAATCATGTTACCTTATACTCAATTTTGTCGGTATCTGGTAGATTTTCGGGAAAAATCAAAGTGTTCGAATTCGAATTCTGACGACCTTTACATACATTCATTTACTTTATGGAATACTAATACGATCTTAGAATTTCCATAACAGTACTCCTATATAGCGTGGTCTGATAATTTTTCTTAATCAGCATAGTCAGCAAAAGTTACTATTCATCAAGGTTTCAAAAATTCCAAAAATTGGGGTTATTACAGTCTCCCCTCCTTAAAAGGATTCCGTCCCGGAATCAGATAGAAAATGAATGGGGATACTTTCTTAGCATTGCACTTTCTAACTCTCAAGTCAATTTTCCCACATTGTGGTTGTGACACAAACTCTGACTAGCATGATAACCCTTCTTCTAAGCACTCGTTCCTTTTCGATCTATAACCCTTCCTGGTTGCTCCATATAGGTTACGTCTGGTTGCATGTCTATGCGCTCATATGCCCCTATTATCTGGCATCCGGATTACACTTCCTTAACATTGATACGTGGAACACGTTATGAACTTGCTACATGTTCAGGGGTAGGGCTAGCTCATATGCTAACTTCCCAATACGTCTTAATATATCCAAGGGTCCAACAATTCGTGGGCTTAGCTTTCCTTTCTTTCCGAACCTCATCCATCCTTTCCAAGGGAATACCTATAACAACACTAGGTCCCCTACTTCTTATTCTTTGTCCTTTCGTGTCAAATCAATATACTTCTTATGTCCATCTTGGGCTATTACCAGCCGTCTTCTGATTAGATCTATTATATCCTTGGTCTTTGGACCACTGCTGGTCCGAGCATCTTGCGCTCTGCAACTTCATCCTAACATAAGGGAGATCGACATCGTCTTCCCTCAAGGATCTCATAAGGCGACATCTCGATAATGACATATGATCTATTGTCGTAAGAAAAATCAATCTGCGTTAAGTGATCATTCTAAATTCTTTCAAGTCTATTGCACAGACTCTCATCATAGCTTCTAGCATTATAGCTTTTGCTTCTCAATACCCATTCTTTTCTAGTTTGTAATCGCTACTACCTTCCGTACAGAATACTATTCTTGATATACCTTTACTCGCTAGAGTTTTATAACCTCTTAATAACCACATCAACCTTAGTATCACGAATGCGTTAGAATCAGAATACCACCATACTTGGTACCACTTCCTCTCCAGCTGCCTCCATCTTCGAAAGCTTGGTCCTTCATATAGAAGTAAAAGAATTTATTGAGAGATCACTATGATCATGAACACTTGTTCTATTGCATAGTTAGTACAGAAGGTGGCCAGCCTTTAGTACTTGACAAGCAATTAAACAACATGTGGTATCCTACTAGGCTTCTATCACACAGATAGATAGTCATTCGGCAATACCTCCCCTTCTAGAAGGGTTGTTCTTCTCAGCTTATATAAAATGAAAAGAAAAGAACGAATTGAAGAGAATTCTATATATGAAAAAAAATATACTGCCACAAAATATATGGCTTGGAGTCTACCTCTGAACTATAGAGGTTTGTCATAGGAGAACAAAACATATGTGTATATATATCAACATCAAGGATTATTGCATCGTATTTTGCATGCTTAAATATTTTTGCTATTCCGTCCATCATTCTATGGACCCATGCTCTTCCTCGAGCTTATACTCAATCACCTTTGAAACTCCCTCGATATCGAAAATCGAATCTGGAATCTCATTTTATACATCATCGTTACTAGAATTATATGCTTGCACCGCAACCTTCCTCATATAGTAATACGACTCTCTATTGATAAGAAGGAATAAATATTCAATAGGTAGATAATCTACTTAATTAGTTTATCAATGATAACTTATACATCACCACAACCCGATTAGTGGTACTTAATCTCAACATCCATTCCAATACAACTCTCACGGTTGTAATCGACTCTTTACTCGCAGAATCATTGCTGCATTACTGTGGTCCATCACTGACCTACTGTAGTTATTCATTTTCTATGAAATCTTAATAGCTAACCATACGGAGTCCATACATGTCATATCAAATTCTTCTAAGGAGTTAACATAATCACCATTCATAATTCATGAAGAACACTCCAAATTCTGACGTACTTTCATGACATGAAGCAGATAAAATTGCAGAAGAGTTTCAATCAAAGCAACGATAGCAGGTTAATACCATTCTTAATCATATACCTTCAATAGAAGACTTAACTCGAAGGTTCGTTTAGTCCTTTTTGAAACATGGTCCTGGATTATCCTCAGGGTAGTTCCTTCTAAGATAGATAGCCCGCTCATGGCGATTATACGAATTAAACCTTTGCCAAACTACTATTACGGTTGGGTATTGCACAGTCATCAGAAGGAATGTCGATCTTTAAAACCATAATACAACCTTCATGGCTTTAACCATTATTACTATATTCTTCTGGCACGAGCACCGATAATTGTCCTCGTACACTTAAAGTGTTGGCCACCTCTTTGGCCTTTCCGGATAGTAAAATTTCCTTACAATCAATGTCCTTTTAACCAAATCCAACTCAATTTCTACCTCACTTCAATCACTACTTGTGTGAAGATGTTTTCCTTAAAATCTGATGAGTAAAAAAAATATCACCATTTTTCCATAAGTTATTGCCTCAGTCTTTAGAGGTTAACATTGTCACGACTGACTCTCGATCATACTTAGGACGTCTCTTATCTTGGGTCCTTCTTGCTTTAACAATTCTGACCCCCATTGGTTCAATCTATACTTCTCATGGTTTAACACGTGCCCCACTTGGCATTATTATAATTACGTCATATTTCCTTTATCAAGATTTCTATTCTTCAGAACTTTGAATATTACCTTTCTTCTTGTAAGACCTCTAAGGTTATCCTTGAATCGTTCCTCCTGTATTCCCTAGATACAGGGCATATCAAAATACCATTTACTAATACTAGAACCATTGTCTATATACTTCTGAAAAATTTCTCCACTGATCCTTAAAGGTTGTTGTTACCTTAGTCCTTCCAATTTGTACTGTCAAAACTCATATTATCCCTATTAAGGGTGAAATGCCAACCATTATGCATTCCCCTAGGATTCATTTTAAGTTACCGATGTTCTATCTTTAAATCCACCTTTAAAAAGGTACATGCATCCTTCCATGGATAAATCAAGTCATATATCCCTGATAAGGGTGTCTTATTCAATCATTCCCACCTCGATAGTATATTCCTAATTTCACAATAACATCTGTATTCAAAATGAGGTCAATCAATATGGCCTCCAAAAGATAACTACGGTTATCTACTTTTCTTGCTTGATTTGGTAACGATAACAAGGATGTTCTGGAAGATATTGGTCGTGTTCAACTTGAACTTCTTCTTAATAATTCTGTATTTACTTTTGTTGTTTATCTCAACAGTCATCTCAATGTTGGGATATCTCTCATACCTGGCATCTCCCTTCCTGGGTATCAAGCCACCGATCTTACACTTCACATTCTAGAAGGTCACTTCCTTCATCCAATTTTCCTAATTTCTTACTTCCTTGTCTCCTCAGTCTATCCGCATCTCAATATTTATCCTTCGAACTATCTCAAGGTTTCCTCAAATCCTCCCAACTTATAGGGGATAAAATATATGTATCTCTTATGCCTTCAACCATCAATTTAACTCATGGTGAATCACCCTCATCCTGACGATTACATACTTTTCTATTTCTATTGCTACGAGTCTTTAGGGTTTCCTCATACCCAACTTCCTTATCATTCCTCAAACTCTATTGCCTTTATATTCCTTTCCACTTCAGTTTCTTTTTATTTTCCTTTCTCTTATCATTATTTCATGAACCAACACAACATAAGCATTGATTTCAAACATCCCGTCATTCTGGATTCGTGTCCTCAGAACGAATCTTGATAACTTTTACAACTTAGATTCATAATTCATCATACTCGTCCGCCTTTGTTCTGGCTCTAAAGCTTTTACACTATCTCCATAACCTTGGGAAGTACTTTCCTGAAAACAATTGACTGAACTTTAATCAGTTTATTGTAACCTCTGGCTCCGTGCCTTCCTTGGACTTTCACCAGCGGGTGGCCTCTCTCTTCGGAGGGTAAGTGACAAAAATAGTCTTTTGTGATTCGTCAATCATTTAGAATCTCAAATGATTCCTATATTTCCTTTAGCCAGGCTCTTGCCTCGACTGGGTCAGCTTGTTCCTTGGAACTCTGAGAGCTTAGCGACTTGAAGGTCCTGAAAGAATTTCTCACCGCATTGTTTCCTCAGGTTCGTGGTTGGGGATAATAGTCTAAGTTCTGTCTAGAAAGGTCCATAAATTTTCGTATAGGAGTACCGTCTCGGGTCTCCTTTCCTTACTTGACTTCTGTTTCCTTAGTCTGAACATTCCCTCCTCCTCCCCATAATCGGGGTCATCCTACATATTTTAAATCCTCATTTTCCACTTCATCATGTTATGGGTTCCTTCTATCTTGATGGCGACCTCCCTGACTATCACGTTCAGGGTTTGCTCTAAATCTTATTCCTCAAACTAGCTTTCATCTAAGATCTCATCTTTAAGCTCTTGAACATTTGGAACCCAAATTCTGTAGGAATACCTCATTATTCCCTTATCATCTTTCTCGGTATTAATCTCTTATCTATTTGTTGGCTCTCTGCCTTCATTCATCACTTTTTCTGGCACAATCTGTTCTTTTCCAATAATTCGGGCTGTATTGCAATCTCAAACAGCTTTTCGGTACCGGCTCCGATTACCTTCACTTCTATTTCCATTTTCTCAAACCTCTTATAAACTCTCTCAAAGACATTATCATCTTGAGTCTCTCCTTTTAACTAAGGGCATCAGCCACCATATTGGCTTTCCCCGAATGATAAAGAATCTCATAATCGTAATCCTTGATTAGCTCTAACCACCTCATTTGGCGCATGTTGAGCTCTTTCTGTGTGAAAATGTACTAGAGCACTTATGGCTTAGGTAAATCTCGCACTTCTCTCCATACAAGTAGTGCCTCCAATCTTTAGGACAAAACTATTGCCACGAGCCCAAGCTCATTGGGTGGGGCTATCGAATTTTATATTCCCTTAATTGTCTTGACGCGTACACGATTACCTTGATGTGTTGTATAAGAAGCACCTTAATTCCTTATGCGAAGTGTCACTACAGATCACAAAATCTCCTTTTCAATCCGGCAATGCCATCATAGGGGCCGTCACCAATCATTGCTTCAGTTCTTAAAAGCTGTTCTCGCATTTCTCTGTCAATTCGAACTTCTCAGTCTTATGAGTAAGCCGCGTTAAAGGGGCTACTATCTTTACAAACTTGAACGAACCTCTGGTAGTGACCAGCCAATCCTACCTTTGGTAGTCGCCCTAACCATGGTCATGAATTCCTCAGTGGTCCTTTATTCATTCTTGTCAGGATCCTTCACGGGATCCTTCTCAGCGATAATCCCTTCTAGGACAACATCCTCAACCGCTACATCCTCAATATGAACATCATCCGGTCCTGCGTTAGGACGCTCTATTGGATCCACAATCTGATCTCCAATAACTAATAAAACATCATCGCGTTGTTGCTCCTCAACCTCAGGGTTCGGAGTCCCGCTACCATCTACGATAACGAACTACGCTTATATCACGATATTTATAAGGGTTCCCATAAGGGTTTTAACTGTCAGTACTACGTTAGGTAGCCCGACTATGAACTTGGCAAGAGTTCTTATTATCTGATGAACTTATTATCTTAACGTCACATCATCTCTGAGGTTTATAACGCTTAGCTCTGATACCATTTCTGTAACACCCCCAAATCCGAGGTCGGGGATCCGGGTTGTCACGAGTTCCATTTCCCTTAATAACACCCAATCTTAATAAATAATCAACTACTCTGTACTGTGACCCCACCATAAACACACACACCACAAGTTATAGTCTCAGAGATGAATATCCAAAAATAATCACAAGTCGTTTTATTCCACAATTAAATGCCAATACACCTTAAAAGGGTATCTGAATAAATTTACATTTCTTTGCCATTATTACAATTCATAAATATACATAAATCTGGTACATCAAAAGTTGAAAGCCTAGCCTATTGGTAGTTCCTACCTCAGCTACAGCGACATCAACGCCTATAGGAAACTGCGGAACGTTTCCTATCCGCTCGCGAATTGGGAGCTTGGTCCTGTTCATTTTGTCTATCTGATGTTGTGTGATGAAAGAAGAAAGCAAGGGTGACCAACAAGCCCACCGAAATAATATGTATAATAAATAACAATATATGAGCATTCTCATAGTACTCATGAAAGTCTTGGTCAAGAAGAAATGAACCAAGCTGATATCTTAACGCGACCAAGTCGTAAAATATTCAGTATATATATACATATATACTTTTCACAATCTTTGAAATCCTTTAACATGTATAATATACACAGAGTTCCAGTTTATAACTGTATAAAAATATCCTTTCAAGGTGATCTCATATATCTAACCTTGTCTCAACGTTTTTTTGAAAATCTTTGACATGCACAAGATAATCATTTACTAGATATAAGTTTAAAAGATGAAGTTATAAGATACTCCAATATACTTATATCTTTTCCGAATACTACTTGAACTACCACCGTTCAATGTATAAATAGTTCATCCCATAGATTAAGCTACAAGACAAAACTTGTATAGAATCAATCTTTAAAATATCATCAAAATAAAATGAAGTTACGAGATACTTCATTTGATGCAAACATCATTTTGAAAACTCGACCCTGCCAACACTCAACAATCGCCCAACCGTAGCCTTTCTATCGAAGTGCTCTGGGTAGTGTTGCAGAAATATCCAATTGGATGATGAACTCATTACGGGAGTTTGTCGCGCCAGGAAGACCACTTACGATGATCAGTCGTAGTAGTGCAACCCCACCATTTTCTACATGTAGAGGAGAACCTGTCGGATTTCCTTGTCAACCGAACACTGGACTCCTAAGGAATGGACCGTCTTAGCGGAACTTCCAGGCCATTTGGGCCAATATAATTAGGCTGGTCCGTCGCCACTCGACCACTTACGTCACTCCTAGTTCAGATGAAATCCATGACTCTGAAACGTAAAGCTCGTCCCCACTTTCCCCAAGTAGAAACTTGTTGATATGGCTCCACCAAGAAGTCGTATCTAGTTGGAAAGGAAAACTCACTGATATTTCCCAGGCGATGCCTGTTAATGGATTAACTTGTTCCAAGAATTTTACTTCCCAAGTATTGGGTAAATAATCAAAAACTCTTTTATCAAAATAACAACCTTGTTGCGAATATAAAACACACCACAGAGCCGGATCCCTCAGGTTTTGAGCGAATATTTAAATCCCCTTTGAAAGGAAGATCTTAAATACATTAAAAATGAGTTTTGGGATCCGCTCTAACTTTTAAAATCATTTTGAAGACTCGCAAACATTTTTAAGAATGTTTGGAGTAATGCTGATTTAATGAAATAAATCAGTCCCAATTTATTAGAAAATATCCGAATATTATTATTTAAATAATATTCTCATAAAGAATAATCTTTATAAAAATAATTGAAGTAGAAGTTTTAAAACTTATACTTGCAATGTATATTAAATAACCAAAGATATACTTATACGAAAGTACTATCTTTATTTGAATAATCAAAAGTGAGTTTGATTATCGACACATTATTCTTTAATAAAATTAAGAATAATAATTTGTAAATAATCGGAGTCATAAGTCCTCGAATGAATATTCAAATAATAATATTCATTAATAAAATAAACGGGGTCATAAGCCCTCGAATGAATATTCAAAATAATATTCAATAATAAAATAAACGGGGTCATAAGCCTTCGAATGAATATTCAAAATAATATTCAATAATAAAATAAACGGGGTCATAAGCCCTCGAATGAATATTCAAAATAATATTCAATAATAAAATAAACGGGGTCAGAAGCCCTCGAATGAATATTCAAAATAATATTCAATAATAAAATAAACGGGGTCATAAGCCCTCGAATGAATATTCAAAATAATATTCAATAATAAAATAAACGGGGTCAGAAGCCCTCGAATGAATATTTAAAATAATATTCAATAATAAAATAAACGGGGTCATAAGCCCTCGAATGAATATTCAAAATAATATTCAATAATAAAATAAAGTTATCGAATAAACCTTATTTGATTCATAGTTTTAAAAACTATTCATATATATATATATATAAATATATATATATATATATATAATATACTCGGGAACATCGTCTCCCGGTTTAGAAAATATGTTCACCTTTGGGTCCCCTATACTAAGGGTATACGCAACTACTGCTTATCTCTAGCATAGGTATTATGCAACTTATAAGCAATTGAATCAACAATTAGATATCAAGATTGCGAAACAGACATGCATATATACCATATCAGCATGCTCCAATATATCGCAAAATTTGCTAATAACAATCATGCACTTATCACAAGATAATGCATATACATATATTTAAATCACAACAACAGTATAACGGGTAGAAAACATGCCTGAGTGCTCCGGGGTAGACTTAAGCTTAGAGTGGGTCCGATAACCTATGAACCACAACATAAGTCGGAATTAAACCCCGGTCGCTTAAGAAACTAGACTTTAACCATTTAGAGTCCTAACGTTCGCTTTCGCGCTTAACGATTTACTTAAGTCGCTCGAGTACCCTCGGTTCCACCATTTTTCATAAATTAACCATTAAGGGTTTTAAGGCGATTCTTTCACGAGTGCCTTACCAACTGTATAATACACTTTACATAAATTATTCGTACTCCAATTAGTCCTTTAAGGTCCTTAACCAAGGTTTCAAATTAAGGCGAGGGGTAATGGTTTGGTCGCGAAACGCCGTTACTTAAAACGGTCGTTTCTCCTAAACCGTACATCGGAATCAAACGAACTACATATCAAAACGAAGCTCATAACATGAACTATCTAATCATGGCAAAGTTACAGATTGGCCAGTGAGTTATCTGGTCCGAGGTTCATGTACAACAGTCTAAGGAAAACGGGCATTACGACGGCTATGTTTACGAGTTTTCCAAGTTTCTCACTACACCAAAACCTCACCAAATAACCCACAATCATTAACACATCAAAACATCAACTAAATAATACTATACCAGTCCTTATTCTTCATATTCTTCACCTCAACCAACCACAATCAAGTTCTATTAACTATAACATGATTCATTCACCAAATCACTCCAAATTCAAATCAAACTATTAATAATCGAAGATCATGCTTCTCATTCAGAAACTCAACCTTCAAACTCACTAATAATCAAAGTAAAGGCTAGGGTTTAAAGTTTATACCTTCCTTGGGAGGTGTTAAGTTGCTAGGAAACCTTAGGGAGCCTCCTACAAGCTTGATATTTCCAAAGAAATCAAGAACACAAAGTTAGGATTTGAAGTTTCTAAAAGTCCGATTGAAAGAACTGTAAAACTGAGGGTCTTACCATGCTAATTTGGACGAGACTTGTGAACAAGAGTTGTAAGCTATCTCAATACATTTCCAACAAGCTATAAAATACAAAATTTGAGTGAGTATTGAAGGAGATATGGCAGTTTAAAGTTGCTGGGTTTGTTTTGGCCGAGAGCTTTTGCTCTTGGAAGCAAAAGTCAACTTCTAATTTTTGTGTTTTATGATATTTGCTTGGTTGCTTCTCCTTTTTGCCTTGGAAAATGTTTTAGCTTTTTACCATGGTAAATTTTACATGGCTCAAAATCAACCAACAAAACAAAACCCATTGTCATGCTTATGTCATCTTGCTTGTGTCATCTATTTGCCACATGTCTTTGTCTTGTGGTTTGATGATGTCATAATACCTTGGATTCTTGTACAAGCTTATCTCTTGGTTGCGTATTTGTTTTACGGTTCGCTTAACTTTCGTTCTCGATACCCGTTTGAGGGATCATATCCGGGATCTCATTATTTGAGCTTCCCTAAACCTTTCCTAATATTTTATAATCCTTTAATGATCCTCATTTATAATCCTTGATTAAAATCCTTTCAATCATGTTACCTTATACTCAATTCTGTCGGTATCTGGTAGATTTTCGGGAAAAATCAAAGTGTTCAAATTCGAATTCTGACGACCTTTACATACATTCATTTACTTTATGGAATACTAATACGATCTTAGAATTTCCATAACAGTACTCCTATATAGCGTGGTCTGATAATTTTTCTTAATCAGCATAGTCAGCAAAAGTTACTATTCATCAAGGTTTCAAAAATTCCAAAAATTGGGGTTATTACACAAACGTTGTTTCTAAAATTATTTTTGTTGCCTTAAAATTTCATTTACTATTTTTAGGAGTTTATAAAATTTAGAAATCAATATTTTATTAATTATTTATTTTTAAATGATTTTTTGAATTGTATTTAATTATAAAATCAGTATTTAATTCCAGAATGTTTCAAAAATCATGAAAATTTTATTCCATTAACTTTTGAATATTTTGAGAATTTTAAAATTATTCCGGTAATTTTCTGGTTTTTATTTACTCGCACGTTTATTCGTTAATTCGTTAAAATACTGGTCTGATGTAAGTTCCAAAAATGATTCAAAAATCATAAAACTTTTATTTTGCTATCTTTTGAATATTCTGGAAATTTTGGTATGTGATTTATAATTTTCTCGACAAAATTTGATGTGCAACTATTTCGTTAAATTACGAGGAAATGGATCAGGAATTATAATGAAATAAATAAGTAATAACGAGAAAAAAAATAATAAAGTAAAATTAGATAAACAGTCAATCCCCAAATCCCCCACCCCCTGTATCTCTCACCTCTCCCTAACCATCTCTCTCTCTCGTTTTTCTTTTTTTGCCCAATTTCCCGTGCTTCTTTCCCAACCTCTACTTCTCCTTCTTCATCTCATACGCATGTTCCTCCCTGTTTCGGTAATTTTTTCAGGCTTGTTCGTTGTTCTCTTCCTCGACTCTTATTTCTCTATTTCAATCGCCGCCCTTCGTCATTTTCCGGTGAGGTGGTGGCGCGTGACATGTTATATGTTCGTGTGTGTATCTGTGCGTATGTGTTCGTGTGTGTATCGTGTTGTGTGTGTAGCGTGTCGCGTGTGTATGTTTGTGTTTCTACCCCTGTGTGTTTGTTCGGTGTGTTAACACCGGCGGTACCGCCGTGTAGCCACCTTGTTTCTTTCGGTCTGTTCTGCTTACTGTTGGTTTGGTGCACGTGTTTACACGCGTTGGTTTCAAGAATTATTTTGTTGATTTGATTATTTTATTTTCGGAAGGAAAATGATTTAATTAAATTCATGAAATAAAATTGATCATGCGGGAATTATAATAATTTATCAGTGATATTTACGTAGGATGTCCGATATAATCGAAAATCCGTAAATTTTATCGTCGTCGGCAATGAGCTTCGGCGAGGCGACGGTGGACTATGATGATACGATATGAGTCCTATGATTTGAAATACAAAATATGAGTAAAAATATAAAAATACAAATAATAATAATAATTACTAATTGAATTCGTGTCGGTGACTGGGATTCTTGAATATTGGGATTGTTGGTTGTGAAATTGGATTAATTGTTGAATTGTTGACGTCGAATTATTTCGACGGGTAGGCCATAAACAAAGGAGACGCTGCCGGATTTTTGGGAAATTAATTCCGAAAATACGGGAACGTAACGTATAATTATCAGAGACGTTGAACAACCATATATAATTATATTATACGAACTTAATTACGGGTTGAGACAAGATATTTTATAAATAATCCATTACCCTATTTTTCAAAACAACGAGTATACATACTTTCCGAAAACAAATACCGAACTGATTTTTGAAGATCTGAACCATAATTGTTATGTGTATTTTAATAATACATATAAATATGAATCGAGATATGAAATCGTATGGGTAGAAGTGATAGTGATATAATGTTAAGCTTAAGCGATTATCTGAATTAGGGTATCTCAACCCTGTAGTCCCTAGTCGGAGGATCCGAGGATTGACGTCGGACTAAGAATAGCCTAGTGGTCAATTATCGAGCTCAACAAGATTTCAATCGAAGGACATAAGGGATTGAATCGTATCCAGAATAGGCTAGTGGTTAGACAATAAATCCGAACGTTCAAGTCGAACCAAAGTCAACCCGTAATAGTGGTTAAAGCTCATCAAGGCAAGTATTCCCTACTTTTCTCGTAATATACTGCAAATACTTCATTCCTATTCTAAGTTCAGAATAGTTAACTGTTTTATATTTTGCTGCAATTACTCTTAATTACGCAAATTTCTTTCATTATTGTTCATATATTATTGATTGCTCTCTTGAGCAAATATCCATTCTTTCGGGTTATTTGCGAACCCTGAATTGGGATGTTTTGAAATCAAAAGGATTTGACATCAAAATACTCTACGGGATGGATGGTTATTGTGAGGGCCAGTGATGAGCTGGATCCTATGGACCGGGGATGGACCGGACCCTTGGGCGATAGTGCCTGGGTACGCGAATGGATCTATACGGTTGGGTATAGATCTATATTATATCCTGACTGATCAGCAGGATATGAGTGTGAACTAGTGTCCAGTTTAATTTATTGTTGATCGCCATTAACAAAATTCTCTCTCGAAAAGTTTTATGCTAACAAACCTGGACAAAACCCTCATTCAGGAGATGAATCTGGGGATTGCTCGTCATTTCTGATTTTTATAATTAAAGGCTGGTAACAACCAATTGTTATTCGCTCAACTACCTCAAATAAATGAAGATATTTATAATTTATTTTGTTCAGGAATTTCCTTTAAATTTGATACCTGGAAATCAGTTATATACTTGCTGGGCATTTTTGGCTCACTCTTGCTTTGTAAATTCTTATTTCTTTCAGAAGCAGATAAAGATAAAAGTGAATAGCTTTTGATAGACAACAGAAGTTAGAGAGATCTCCGCTACGAGAGGACGAAGATGTTAGAAAAAAATAAATAAGGGCATTAGTACAAAGGTATTTAAACTTGTATTCTAGTTGTTATGAATTGTAGAAGATTAGATTCTTGTTTCATACCATAACCTGTAAACGATCCGGATTTTTAATGGGTTATTTGTATATTATTTTAAATTGTCACACCCCCAACTTAACAAACAAAATAAATATAACTATTACAATATTTAGAAGAAAGTAAACATAACTGAATCCAAGATCTTGCAGTTTAGGGTTTGGAACAGCCCAACACTACCATCTATTACAACGGATTTCAATATCGAGTCCTCACACAAAACTATCTCTTATTCTACCTGAGCTCGGATATACGCATCAGCGTCCCAGGTCTTACATGCTGTCTGCTTGAATCTAACCATAGCTGCTAGCTGTAATATCAAGGTAAAGCAAGGAGAGCCAAATGCTCAACAAGTGGTAGACAATACGATACAAAACATAAATCGAGATATATATTAAAGAATGACAATGTGAAGACATAACCAATAATAACAAGAGATAAAACTTTGGGTGATGGCATCATTTGCTTGTATCAAAACATTTTCAAAATCATATCTTAATCAAAATCATTTTATGACACTAAGGATTACAGTCGGTGATCAGCCGCGAAGTAATTCCGAACCTCGCTGGGTTCTAAAATATTAATGGGATCCCTAGGCAACTTTTAAGCCTACAATATAAGTGCGGAAAAGACTCACGTCTCAGTCCAGATCCACTATTCAAAAAAAACATTTATCCCCCTTTGGGACTGAAAATCCACATTTTAATCATTTCAAAAACTAATGCCGATTTATAACAAAATCTCTTAAGTAGTAAACATTTTTATCGAGGGATTATAGATCAACTTGAAACACTGGAAATATGTCACCAAATCTCAAGGCCATGATCCACTAGACTTTACTCTATTAGGGTAACTGAAAGGTTTCCATATACAAGAACTTGGACAAGGAAATTTAGCAAGGCTATTTGATATTATGAAAGAGTAATGCCAAACTAGGCTTAAAACAATGGTTTTCGACAAGGTACAAGTGCTAGAACATCAAGAAGATAAGCTTCATGAATACTAAGGGTGTTAGGGTATGAAGAAATGATCTTTAGCTCAAGGTATATCAGGATTGTCAAACTTTAGGGTAAGAAAGAGGGGTATCAATCAATTATGGACAACTTTGATGAATATCTGGCTTTTAGGTATCAAGGTAAAGTTTCTATAGGGGTTCACGCATCAGGGTGATACATCAATACTTTAGGAATCAAGAGGATCAATCAAGTATTATAACAACTCTTTATTTTATCATGGCATTCCAATTACTTTAATATACTAACGTGATAAGACCTCTGATCTACTTGCAATACGTACTTGGGGGTTCGTGGAATTTCTATATAATTCAAAGATAGACGTAAGAATCACTTGTTTCAAGTAGATCAAAATGACTCTGAATAATCGCATCAATATATATATATATATGAACTAATTGTTACACATTTACAGTGAATACGAAGTTAGGTTAAATCACTTGCCTTGAGAAAGGCTGGTCTGGTCTGGCTGGAAAGAGTAACTGGAAGCTTCAATCGACCTTTATGGCAAGTTTACCCTCGTCTCGAGATCCTACACAATAATAATAACCTCATTATATTATACTCTCACCAACTCAACCTATTTACAACACAAATGGCACTTAGGCCTATATGCACGCAATTTATATTCACCTTATAAATATAATTGTACACATAGCCACATATACTCACATATCATATTTTAATACCAAATAATATCACATACACCATAATGCAACACTAGGCTTGGATGATCTCGATCCCCAACTTAAGTCACTTGGTCGCTAAGCTAGACAAAGTTTCCAATTTTGGCTTCCTTACTCAATGTGCCTTTACTTAACTATCCAAAAACTATTGACCCTCACTTGGGCCTTTTACTCTACTGGCTTTATACTATCTTGCAACCATAGTGGTCAACCTAGATCTCACTCCTAAGTGTTCTAGAACTATGTGATAAGTGAAAGTGATCACTGGAGTAAATTTCAGAATGACATCTATGGTTTCTTGAGTGCATTAGACACTCTTAAACAACAAGTTTACCTCCAAAGCTTTTACACTAGACTCTTAAGACCATAAGGCATCTCCCAAACTTGATATGGCTCAAGGGCCTAGCTTGGGCCTCCTTGGGCCTAAGCTTAAAGTCCATCGTTCCCCTGTTTTTCTGGGCAGAAAATGCCCTGACTTGAATTAATTTGTGACACATGGTTCTAACTCAAATTCTATGAACTATGGTTGGAAAAACTCCTCCGACACTCCCTCTAACTAAGGCACAACAGGGCCTAATGAGGGCCTATCCATGACATGGTCAAAACTTCCTATTTCTAAGTTGCAACAAAACTGTCCCCTGCTGGACAGATTTTGTGATTTCACTTGTGCACCTAACCAAACGACTTATAAACCTTCAAAAAACACCTAAAACCTTTTATATACTCCCAATTATAGCTTCTGGTGGCTTGGGCCTCAAAGTGCACAACAAATGCTCATTTAAAACTTCCCCATAAACTAGTGCATCAAATCTGGAAAAATGCAAACACTAACTAATCCCTTTCCACCTTAACTCCCACTTAATAACCAAGCATCCAACTCTTTCCAAAGCAAACCTAGTGTCTTAATGTCCTAAAATAGTGCCTCAACAGAAGGGAGATCATCTATGCCCAAGAATCAACAACATGCAACTAAAAATATAACATGCAACTCATGGAAAACAAATAACAAGATTTCGGCTAGGCATAAAGTTTAAATGCTTGCAAATTCGGCTTGTACCTATTACTCATCCTTAATAATCATGAAATATATCTTCTTTTAACTATTAATAAGAAATTTATCATGGAAATAATCTATTTTAAGCATACATATTTCGAATTTATAGATTTTTAGACATAACAACATGATTTCAAAAAGAGTAGCATGCAAAACATGGTTGATCATCATTTTAATGTCTTAAAACTAGCATGCATGGCTAAACATAAATATATAATGAAATTTCAGTAGCATGCAAAGGATTTTAAAGCATGATATCTCCATATAACACTTAGTTAGCACATATATATAATATATCTCATAGAGAGCTCTTGAATTCACAAGAATCAAGAGTTTCTCTTTGGAGATCACATAAGAACTACACATGAATCCATGGAACTTCAACTTCCAAGTCACAAAACTCTTGGAAAGTATGTAAGATGAATGTAGATAGAAGATTTACACTTGGGAAGATGAAGAGTGAAATAAAAAATGGAAGGGGGGTGGGGGATTGATGCTTCGGCCGAGAGCAATGGTGGGAGGGGGATGAGAGAAAAATTATGGTGTGTTGGAGTGTGGAATGAGTGGAATGACTTCTCCCACTTTGCTTTTTGTTTTATGCTTTTTGGTTGACAAAATAATGAGTGGAAGTGAGAACTTACAAAAATGTCCTTTAGCTAAAGTTAGGCCATTTTGCATGCAAGGCTAATGTAGTAATTTGGTAATTAACAAATGAGTTAGTGGGGTTGGAAAAGTCTTATTTTCCTTTTGAGAGAATAGAAGGGTGATTTGCATGCAAGGTCTCTTATGTAATTTGATAATTATAACAAATAAAATTTGTAAGGATTTATTTTTATAAAATAAAATACACGTTCAAAAATTATAAAATTTATACCATAAAATAACTTGGATTTTTAGAAATTTTATAAAATCACTTTCGAAATTTGTGAACAAAATAACTTTTAAAAGAAAATTTCTCCAAGCTTTAGAATATTCCTTATAAATCAAAAATAAGGGAAATAAATAAACTCTTGCTTTGAAAAATTATATACTACATAAAGCAAATTTAAAATGCAGAAAATTCTTATTCACACAAGGTACAACCATTAAGTATATTTACTTTCGGCTTTAAAATCACACAAAATCCACATATAATATTACATAAAATGCCGGTCATAACATCCTCTCCCCCTTAAGGGATTCTGTCCCCAGAATCTAAGAGAACAGATGAGGATACGGGGAACGCATATCAGACTCTAACTCCCAAGTTGATTCTTCGACCTTGGGGTTCCTCCAAAGTACTTTTACTAACTTTACCGACTTATTCCTACGACTCTTTACTTGCCAGTCGAGTAATTTGACAGGTTACTCCATAAATGACAGGTCTGCCTGAATTTCTATAGGTTCATATTCTATCACATGGTTGGCGTCAAGATTGTACTTCTTAAGCAATGACACATGGAACACATTATGCACATGCTGATATTGAGGTGGTAAGGCTAACTCGTAGGCCACCTTCCCCACTTGACTCAAAATCTCAAAAAGGACCTATATATCTAGGTGCTAACTTCCATTTCTTGCCAAATCTAGGCAACCCTTTTCTTGGTGACACCTTCAACAAAACGGCTTTGCCAACTTGGAATCGAACATCCTTACGCGCTAGATCTGCATACTTCCTCTGTCTATCTTGAGCAGCAAGCAACCTTTTCTGAATTAGCTTGACTGTCTCATGCAACTGTTGTACCAATTCCGAGCCTAGAATCCTTCCTTCTCCTACCTCATCCCAACTTGTCGGTGATCTATATTTTCGTCCGTACAAAGCTCGTATGGTGGCATACCAATACTGGAGTGATAACTATTGTTGTAGGAGAATTCAATCAATGGCAAGTGGTCGTCCCAACTGAAAGGAATATGTCCTAAGTCCAATCATGAATTAGGATTTAGGAACAACTTCCTGTGTAATCTGTTTTGATTTCATTGATATTAATAAAAGACTTGTTTTGTTTTTATTACGGGCTCTATCTATTTAAGTGTTTAAATAAGATATACCATAGTTTAGAGTAAAGCTTTTTATGGATTATGATGAGATCATAATAGTGAGACCTAAAAGATGATAACTCTAAACTTAAATAGTTCTTGGTCGTAGGATTACTAACTGGTAATTAATAATCCGCAAAGATCGATACATACTATGCTTGCTTCATTATGAAGGATGTCTGTTCTCATAGACATTTGTGTGGTGACACTATAGCTAGTATGTAGGTGCTTATTATAGAATAAGTTCACTGAACATGACTCGCCCAGCTGAACAACTGATGGAGTTCACTCACGTGTCAGCAGTTGTTCACATAGTGATAGTTGTGCAAGTATCCTTAGACTTGAGGTCATCATAGTCATCTTGTGTACACTGAACTATGCTTTGGTTTAGTTCTTAGTCTCCAGGGACAATTATTAGGGCTCTACTGGGTATAGGAATTTGTACACGAAGATAGTGTATGATCAATAAAGGATCTACCCCTTCCAGTGAAGGAAGCGAATGTTCAAGGCTGATCCACTTGTGCTAGTTCAGGAATCTCTGGCCAGAGTGAATGAAATTAGAAAGGAGTTTCTAATTTGCATAGAACTAAGCATAGTAAATGGTAAGCAAGTGATTGAATTAGATAGGCTTGAGACGAGATCCATGCCTTATATTTAATAGGGACATTGCAGGGTAGAAGGAGTTTATTGTACGGTAACTATTCACTGAATAGGTTCTTGGTATTCTAAGCAGTGAATTCATATTATCCGGATAGTCGCGATATGCTGAGAAGTATCCCTCACGATGTAGAATAAATGTGATTAATTAATTATTCATATTTAATAAATTAGAAAATTTATATAAATAATGATAAAATAGTTTTATTATTATTTATTTCTACTACCGGCTTAATATTGAACCTACAGGGTCACACCATAAAAAGAGAATGATTTAATGGTGGAGGAATTAATTAATAATGGCTAATAATTATTTATTTATGAAATAAATAATTAATTGGCAAATTTAATAATTGATTAAATGAGATTTAATTGATTATAAATTAATTAAGAAAAGTTCTTAATATTATTAATTAAGGATTTAATTTTTGGAAATTAAATCAAGAGAGAGAATTATTTCTAAAGTGTTTAGAAAAAGGATTAATAATTAAAAGGTGTTTTAATTATTAATGAGAATAATAAATGGGATAATAATAATAATATTTATGGGAAAATTTTAGCTGAAAATTTTGCCTATAAATACACTATTATAGACCCTATTTTTATTTAAACCCCAAAAACCCAAAAAGTTTGGAAAACCCAATTCTCTCCACCTCCTTCCTCCTCCTTAACATCGTTTTCTTGGTGGATACCGGTGGAGTGCTTCACACTTGAGGAGCAACTGCTAAGGATCTCTGATCGTTGTCTCCGAATTATTTTAAAGGTTAGATTCGATCCCTCGAATTTTTATTCATGATATGTATGCTTTTATTTGAATTTTATGTATGTAAAAAGTGTTTTACCATGCCCCGTTGCGATTAAAAATCCAACACCAACTTCCTGCAAAATCGATTGCAGAACTGCGCAACTTGTCTTTGATTGTTTGAATTGTACTTTCGCTCTGACCATCGGTCTGCGGGTGGTACGCCGTACTCATGTTCAACTTCGTGCCAAGACTTTCTTGAAATTGCTTCCAGAATCTCGAGTTAAATCGGGGATCTCTGTCTGAAACTATTGATACGGGTACTCCATGCCTTAGTACGATTTCGTGCACGTACAGATGAACCTTGTCCAATGAAGACTTCTCATTAATTGGAAGGAAATGCGCTGACTTCGTAAGGCGATCAACTACAACCCATATAGCGTCATGTCCGGATTTCGTCCGCGGTAGTCCCACTATAAAGTCCTATGCAATATTTTCCCATTTCCATTCTGGAATCTTTAGGGGCTGAATTAATCCGCTTGGTCGTTGATGTTCTGCCTTCACTTTCTGACAAGTATAACACTTCGCAACCCATTCCGCCACGTCTCGCTTCATATTTGGCCACCAAAAGTTCTGCTTTAAGTCCCGATACATCTTGGTGCTTCCCAGGTGGATTGAAAATTTTGAATTGTGGGCTTCTTGCAGGATCTCATTCTTCAATTCAAGTACATGAGGAATCCAAATTCTTGAGGAAAACCTTAGTATACCTTGCTCATCCCTTTGAGTGCCAATCTCTTTTCCAGTTAGCTGATTCTTCTCTTTCTCCATTACTTCTTCCTGACATTTCCTTATCTTTTCCACTAGTGTTGGCTGAAAAGTCATTGCACGACAAACTTCTTCAACCATTCCATAATTACAAAGTTCTAATCCAAATTTCTTAATCTCTTCAGACAATTCCTTTGGTGTTGCCATCATATTCAATCTCTCCTTTCTGCTTAGTGCATCGGCCACAACATTCGCCTTTCCAGGATGGTAATTTATCGAGCAATTGTAGTCCTTGATCAATTCCAACCATCTCCTTTGCCTCATATTGAGCTCCTTCTGAGTGAATATGTATGTTAGTCCCTTAACAATATAGCAAGAATTACAGAAGGGGGGTTGAATGGAATTCTTGAAACTTTTTCTCGAAATAAAAATGTTCAACTCGAATATAGATATAATGTTTTGATTAGCACAATGCGGAATAGAAACTTAATTGAATCAAAACATAAGTAACTAAAAACAAAAGTCTTTAAAAACTTTCTGGTGGATTTAAACAATTCCACCAGAGATATATATAATATATCGAGAGGACACTGTGTACAGAAATGCTCACAGCTGCTTACAACTTGAACTACTGAGAATACAGGAAATGCTAATGATTCTGCTTTCAAAGATTTCTCTATTTTTGTGTTTCTCAGCTATCTCAATTATTTTTCTATTTTCTACACTCTTGGTTTATATAATACCAAGATTACAAAGTCAAAAAGACTGAACAAATATAAAAACTATCAGTCTTAAGCTTTGCTGCTTTTCGTCCTCTATTACCCAGTTAATGGACTTCCACAGTGTGTTTGTATACATCTCGACGGCTGTGTGTCAGCTTTCACTGTTCAACTGCTGTTTGAATTCTTCATATGATCATCCGTCGACTTTTAGAACATCCGTTGATGGTTTAATTGATCATCCGTCGAATGCTATATTAAACATCCG